>NW_022436942.1:50149020-50206169 GCF_009761245.1 Sapajus apella
CTTTTTTTTTTTTTTTTTTTTTTTTTTTTTTTTTTTGTATTTTTAGTAGAGTCAAGGTTTCACCATGTTGGCCAGGCTGGTCTTAAAATCCTGACCTTAATTGGTCGGCCCACCTTGGCCTACCAAAGTGCTGACATTATAGGCATGAGCCACCACTCCCAGCCCATATTATACAACTTTCTATGTAGTATAAAAACTTACCAATATTGGACTCCTAGTGTACTTCTTCCCATTCCTTGTCTCTCTGTGCTATTATTGCCATACACTTTATAATCCCCTTGAATAACATATTCTTTTTGTGTGCTTTAAAGAGTAAATTCTCTTTTAAAGAAACAAATAATAATAATTTTCTCATATTTATTCATGTAGTTACAATTTCTGCAATGTTCATTTGTTTATGTAGATCCAGATCGCCATCTGGTAGTATTTTTCCTCTGCTTGAAAAACCTTCCTTTTGATATTTCTTATAGCTCAAGTCTCTTACTGTTAAATTCTTTCAGACTCTGCATGTCTAAAACTGTCTCTGTTTCACTTTTATGTTTGTAAGTTATTTTTTTCCAGGTTAAAAATTCTAATTCGACAGTTTTAATCTTTCAGTATATTGCTCCACTGTCACATTATTTCAAAAAAAAAAAAAAACAACCTCTGTTATCATTACTTTTGTCCTCTTTATAATGTCTTTTTTCTGTCTTCCATGATTTCCTCCTTATTATTGTTGTAAGCAATCTGATTATGATATGCTTTCATTTTATTTTTTTCATGTTTCTTGGGTTTCTAGTAACTCAGGCTTTATAGCTTTCATCGGCTTTGGGAAATCCTTAGCCATTATCTTTTCACACATCTTTTTCTCCACCCTCCCTCTTGTTTCAAAACTCCAATTGCATATGTATTTAGCAGCTTAAATTATCA
Organism: Sapajus apella; assembly: GCF_009761245.1. Taxonomy (NCBI): domain Eukaryota; kingdom Metazoa; phylum Chordata; class Mammalia; order Primates; family Cebidae; genus Sapajus; species Sapajus apella. The sequence goes on from NW_022436942.1 coordinate 50,149,930, forward strand.
CATAGTTCACTGATGATCTCTTCATTACTTTCAACTTTTTTCCTCTGTTTTGTTTTGAACAATTATGTGTAGCTGTATGTTCAAGCTCATTAATCCTTTTTTTCTACAATGGCTAATCTTCCCTTAATGTCATCCAAACCCAGTTTTCATATCTCACATTGTAGCTTTTAAATCTAGAATTTTGATTTGAGTTTTTTCTATAGATTTCATGCCTCTACTTTACCTGTTTAATTTTTCTTTTTAGTTTTTAAGCATATGGAATATATTTATAATAACTCTTTTAATGTTTTTTTCTACTAAATCTTTCAAACATGTCATTTCTGCCTCAATTTAAATTAATGGCATTTTCTTCTCATCTCTTGCTTCTTTGTATGCATAGTCATATTTTGGATCACAGGCCTTTCATATTTTATTTTGTCATGTACTTAACTTTTTTTTTAATTTAAAAATATTCTCAGAAGAAAAGATGATGAAGAGAAGTTGATCAATGACAGCAAATCCAGTCTGCTTGGAAAATTAAGACCTAGTGCTTGCCAGTTCAGTAGGGTGACTATAGTGTACAATAATCTCTTGTATATTTCAAAATAGCTAGAAGATAATAATTTCAATATTTCTGGCATGAACACAAATATTTAAGGTGATGACTATATATCCCAATTACATTGATTTGATCTTTTACAAAGTATATGAATATATTAAATTATCACATTTCCTGAAAATATGTAAACCTATTATGTACAAATACAATTTTAAAAAAACAGCTAAAAAATATAAGTATTCTTGGGCTTTGTACTGGATGCAGTTGTTACTTGCAAATTGTTTAATGCTTTCAAGTCTCTATCTTTTAAGCTTCATTAAATGGACCACAGTACTGTTTATTCTTGGGTTAATTTCCCCCACTACTGAGGCAAGACCTTTGTTAATGCTCTAATTGATGCCTCATGAATTACGGTTTTCTACTCTGTTAGAAGCAGACATTATTGTAAGCCCTTTGGAACTTAGGACACTCTTCATTCTAATTTCTTTGGATAGTTATTTTTTTCTGTATTGTCTAGCTTATTCACATGCATGTGCAAATCATACTTAATTAAAACCTTCAGGGATACCTTCTTCAAGTCCTCAGAGCACTTTTTCTGTACATCTCTCTTTCTCTAGCATTCTTCCCTGAGAGCTCTAGACAGATTTGCTTCCTCAGTCTCCCAGGTCCATCTCAACTCAGAGAAACCATCAGATTCAGCCTGGGTTTCCTTTCTCTACACTGTGGCCCAGACTATTATTCTACCCAGTAATCTGGGTCAATCATAATGAAGTCTTTATTTCTCTTCCTCTCTAAATCATCACTATTCTTTATAGATTGATGTCCAATGTCTTGAGCATCATTGTTCTATGTATAGTCTTATTACTATTTTTTTTTAGTTATTTCATTTACTCTATCTGAAACAGAAGTGTCCTGAACTGGAACTCCTGACTACTTCACCATGCAACTTTTTTCTTAATGTGCTATTTGCTAGTTTGGCAAGATAACCCTTCCTTCTTTAAAGCACCCACTACTTTGATAGAGGACAGATAGGTAATTTTTTCTCAGCTGGCACTGTTACAAGTCTAACTAGACCATTTCACATTTCTATAAAACCACAGATAAGTGATAAGCCCTCTGAGTCTCATGGGCATTGGCCTACTTTTTTTCACAGTAAATGGAGTTCCTTGGCTGGAACAGACAAGGATGGCCATATGCAGATTTATTAAATGGAAGCCCCAGTAGAAAGAAGACCAATAAAGAAAGAAGCTATAAATTTGAAATAAATGTCGATTTCAGTGAAAAAAGAAGTAGTTTTTTCCAAGATTAATGGTGTTTCAGAAAACACATTTTATACTAAGGATACTCTAATGAGACCACAATAGTGACTTTGTATTGACTGTAAATGAGTATTACCTGTGATATGCCACATTCGGCTTTGTTGAAGGGACATCTCACACTGCCAACATAGCCATATTATTCTTGAGTTCTTTGAGCATGTTATATGATAGTTGAAGAGGAAAGCGACTAATAATTACACAACAAGTAAATCATCAATATAGTTATTTTAATCCTCCTCTACAAGATCAACTTTTTATTGTATATTTATGTGGGACTCTAAAAGCACATTTTGAATGGCCTAGACACGTGCAATCTTCTCTCATTATGCCCTTCAGGCTATAACACCACAGAATTGTAATTCCAAATGTGATCACTATGTCATGAAGAATCACCTATAACTTGGGTTTTATTTTTTTTTGCTCCTCAGCTAACTTCTCATGAAAAAAAAAAAAAAAAAAAACTTCCCACAAAACCACAAGAATAGGTTAAAGAAAGGCCATCATTGTGCCTAGTATAGGCACACAATGTGTGTGAACCACCCACTCATTCAACTCAGAGGTGTCTTCAGGAACTCTTCATTTAGTTTTCATAAACTACATTATTTATACTTGACAGTGGTTTGCTATTGGGCATGTGCCAAAGTAATTAACAACACATATTTTACTGTTAAAACTCGGATTGCATAATCATTTGGTGAACCTATGATCAAATACCCATCAGTGCCTCTTAAATAGTTGACCATGTAATTTATTAACAAAATTAGGACAGCAAGAGTAAAGTAGGACTGTGCCAGAAAGCAGAATGTATAACCACTTTATAATACTTTACAACTCTAAGCAAGCCAAGAGTTGATTCCTTTTTTTGAGATGGAGTTTCACTCTTGTTACCCAGGCTGGAGTGCAATGGCAATGGCACGATCTTGGCTCACTGCAACCTCCACCACCTGGGTTCAAGCCATTCTGATGCCTCAGCCTCTCAAGTAGCTGGAATTACAGGCACCCACAACCACATCCGGCTAATTTTTGTATTTTTAGTAGAGACAGGGTTTCATCATGTTGACCAGGTTGGTCTTGAACTCCTGAACTCAAGTGATCTGCCTGTCTCAGCCTCCTTAAGTGCTGGGATTCCAGGCAGGAGCCACCGCACTTGTCCACAAGAGTTAATTCTTAAAAGAACATTAGTTTCCAAAGAGAGGTGACTTTGCTTCAAAACCATAAGGGTAATATGGAAATGGGTTAGAATTTAACATACTGAAAGGCCTTTAGGAGGAAAAGCACTGATGAGTGAAGGCCTGAGTTTGATGTCAGAACAAAACTAGACATCCAGCTTTGGACTCTAGGCCCCATCTACACTTTGGCATCAGCTATCTAACCCCACAAACCTTGTATTCACCATGATGTACCCCAGAACCAAATGCTGGTTTGTCTGAGAGTCCTTGGGAGAAGGTTTTAGACATCCTACTTCCTGCTCACGTCCAACATCTTAGCTTCATCTTCCCTGTGGACCAAATATTGGGGACAGTCCAGTGGAACAGACACCAGCCATTTCTGAAAGTGAATCTGTGCTCTACTTTCAAGCTCTACACACAGGGTTTGCAGCATATACAATGGTACAGAAGGCCACTAGTAGCCCCAATTTAGCAGTGATAACTGATATATACTCCAAGTTTCCATTTTCAGCCAGTATGCTGTCCAGACAGCTTTATCATTGAGCTTCATGAGTAAGGAGTTGAGAGCTACGCAGTGGGGTGCAAGAATACCTCTTCCTTCTGAGGATTGTGACCCTTTCAAGTTGAAGATTTATTGTGCCCCAGCACTCCAGTAGATCCTGCTGCTTAGATACCAATGGTCATAGTCACACATTTCCAGTAGAACCCTCATTTGCAACTAGCCAGCAGTTTATTCCTCCTCTGTGTGCTCTTCTGTGACCTGACCACTATTCCCTCTCTAGAGTAAACTGGGCAGCTGGAAGCCCTAAATCCTGCAAGTCTCCCTGGAAAAAAGGCTGGTGCTCTATGTGTTGGACCCTTAATCGTGGTGTTCCTCAGCCTTAAGCCTCCTGTCTGTCAGGTTCCCATTGTTCTCTACGTGAAAGGGTTTTGAGACATCGATTGTGATTGCCATCTTCTGTCTTTCCTGTCAGACTCCCTTCTCCTCCCACCAAAAGAGACAGAGATTTAGGCTCATTTTTAATTTGAATAAAATAAAATTTTAACATCAAAATGAACAATGAAGAGAATATGTTCCTTCTCTTCTGATTTCTTTCTCAGAAGCTAGACAACCACCATTTCTTTTTCCACTCCCATTCCTCTACTCAGATGAGAGGATCTAGACACTACCTGGTTTAATAACCAGGTATTTGGAAGATCTGGGTTCTTATCTTGGCTTTACACTAAAGGAAGTCATTTAATTTTCTTGAGCTTCATTTTCTATCTCTAAAACAGGAAGTGGAGCAACTTGATGCTTACCGTCTCTCTGGCCCAAAAGGAGAGTCATATCCTAAAGTTAATTAATCTAAGCTAGAAACAACAATCACTTTTAAAAAAATCATTAATTAACACTCTTTAGAATCTCCTCTGACCAGTGGATCCCAGTATTTATACAGATCTCTAGCTATTGTTTTAGTCTGAAGCCAATGTCTAATAATTCTCCAGATGTCTTTCTAGGCCCCTTTACCTTGTATTCACTTGCTCTCACAAGCTTTTCTACATTTCCTCAGAGAGGGCCACGCCCACAGACATACTCATGGTGTTATTTTAAGCTTCTTCATAAAGGATGACCACTAATAGTTTGAGAGTCAGGTCTCAGATGTGGGGAAAGGTCATAATATTTTGAAGTGATGGGTGAAGTCAAGTCTCTCGTCAAGTCAGGATGGCTGTCCATTTCACATGTTAAATAGGACCTTAGCAGGATGCCTATGTGTATGTAGCTCCCAGGAATGTCATAACCATTAATCATCAACAAATCTCTCTAATTACCATGTAGGCTCTGTTGACTATTTTAGAAAACATGACCAATTTGCCTTAACCAATTAAATGCTACTTCGTGGTCTTAGCCACCTCAGAATCCTCTTTTCTTCAACAGTACTTAGGACCCTATTCTAATTACAGAATATCCCACCTCCTACCTGCATTGTGATGCTTTCTTTATTGATGTAGTTCTCGAGGTCATGGTGAAATGAGTGATCTGGATTCCTGAACACAACATGAGTGGTGGGAACATAATGATTCAAGCATTAAAATTATACCCCAGTCTCTATCACTCAAAGCCCTTTTATTTCATCTAGTATATTACATTAGAGAAATTTCTGTAATTTTATCACCATTTAGGGTGGACCACTATTGAATCCCAGTTTTTGTCAGTCAAATCACACCATTCAATTAAGAATCTTTGATAAATTCATCAGTTATCAATATATTCATCCCGATTCTTTATCAAGAACTCTAGAAATTCATTCCCACATCCTATATTGAAACTTTAACCAATAAAAATTAACATGTATACATCTTCCCTTTCTGGATTTACATTCGTAATGTCTTTCAGATCGTGCTGGTATTTTCCTCCAACTAAAATATAAGCCACACAAAAACAAGATTTGTTTAGTTTATTGCTATATAAAGCTGGTATCTAAAGAATATTTAATGAATAAAATAGTAAAATAGTATTTTGAGTTTTAGATCTGGAAATAATAGAAGCTGGTAATATAAGACAAAAATGGACTCCTCCTCCAGGTGTGACTCCTTCAGGGGAGAGTAATCGCAATGTGTTAGCACTTTGTAAGAGTTATATACTGAATTGTCTCTGTGATGAATCCTAGTTGATACCCAGAATATGTACAATATGTTTTTTCTTATTACAGTAGATTAGTCAGTTATTATATCTGGTAGTTTTGATCCCAACGGTTTTTGCTCTCTGTGAGAAATAGATTAAGTGATAGTTTTCTTAATAAAATATAGCATTATAAGTTCCCAAGTAAATGCAGTATTAGTATTCAGAGCAACAGATCTAAAAATTAGAATGCCTCTATCTCAAAAAATAACCTTTCTACTGAGACACTCCTTAAACAAGCTTTGATACACGTTCCAAGATGATTAGTAGAATACATTGCACAACTGCTTCATGTTAAATATTAAGAGCACTTTTGATTCTCTCTGTTGCCTTGCAAGATGCTGCAATGTTTTCCAGGGCTAAGATCTGCAGAAAGTAAATTTTTGACTTCATTAGTCAATTGCTGTATTTAACAGAAGTTCTGAGATGACAGAAGTGGAAAAATATCTATTTTTCCTCATAGCTATTTTACTAAGTTAAATTAAAGCTGAACTGTAAAAAATAATGCTTTTAGTGCTCCTTTTTCTAAAAAACAGATGCATACACTGGGATAAAATTAGCCAACAAATCATAAGTAGGTCTTATCTCCTATACTATCATTTGGCAAGTTGCCTGAGCTAGTCCTAGCTATTTAGTGGTAAAAGGGAATTACTCTTTAATTTCACTTCATCTAAAACCAAAAAAAGCACTCTGGTTTATTGGAATACCATCCTTTCTTACATCAAATAAATATGAGCACCTTTATTATAAATTAACCAATGTTTCCCCTGAAGCCTCTCTCTGGAAACTCCCTTGCTTAGAAGATAATAGATGGTATCTTCAAAAGCATCATCTCCCATGAAATTTCTTTTCCAGTCCAGGCAATCTTTCCTGTCATTTCTTCTTGACTAAATTGGTTTTAAATACATTCTTGTTTTCTTTTAGTCTCATGGCCTAAATTAAATTTAGCACTAATGTGATGTGTCCAAGAAAGCCATGTAGTTTTGTTATTTTTGCAATCTGAATTATCTTAACAGAGGTGGATTTTAATGGCTCATATTTTTTTCCTAACTTAATCTCTATCAATGAACACTTCAAACTCATTTTGAATTTACAAAATAAAATAGTATATGAAGATTCAGAGATTTTTCCACCATTAGCTAAAATATAAAACATTTGAAACTGGTATTAAAACAAAAAATTACTCCTTAAAATTAACAATAACTGAGAAAAAGACAATTTAACATCCAAAATAAGTTCATTTGGAATATTTAGTGCAAATTAGTTTAAGCTTTCTTAGGGGGAAAGAGGAGCACTGGTTTCTATTGCTATGTAACAAAGCATCACACACTTAGCAACTTCAAACAATACCTATTTACTAGCTCACAGTTCAGTGGGTCAGAAGCATGGCATGGCATAGCTGGTTTTCTTTTCAGGCTATTACAAAGCTAAATAATGATGTAACAGGGCTGATATCTTTTCTAGAGGCTCTAAAGGAAATTCTGCCACCAAGTTCATTCTTGTCATTAGAAGAATTCATTTCCTTCCTTTTGCAAGACTGTCTTTTCCTGCTGGTCAGCCAAAAACCACTTTCAGCAACTAGAGTATCCCACCTTCATTTTTTGGCATCTAGCCCCCTGCATCTTGAGGCCAGCAACAGCACCTTGAATCCTTGTGCTTCTCTAACTTTCTCCGTCTCTGTCCCTCTAGAGTCAGATTTGGAAGGCCAGCATGATGAGGTCAGGTCCACCTGCATGATCTCCCTATTTTAAGGTCAACTGATTTGGGAACTAAATTAAATCTACTTACATCTGCAAAATGCCTTTTGCTATAGAATGTAACATAATCATGAGTGTTATATCGCCCAATAATCACAGGTTCCATCCATACTTGAAGAAAGATTATATAAGAGCAAGGGTCATTAGAACTCATTTTAGAATTCTGCCTCCCACAGGGAGCAAAGCACAAATTTGACAAAAACTATTGAGGATTTCCTGTATGATAAAAAGAAGAAAAACTATTTGTTTCTTTGTTAATACTAAATTTATCATTTACTATAATATGAATAATATTAATATGTACATGGCTATTAAAAACTAAAGTAAAATTTTAGTTTTAGTTTTTATTGTGACAGGAGTAAAAATCAAAATCATAAAAATATTCACAGATATGTGGCCACGTGGCCCTTCAGGAATCAATTTCTTTTTAATTGTTTTCTTATAAAGTGTGTGAATCATTCTAGCTTCAGTCAGCCTTGAAGAGAAATAAAGACCTTGACAGCTAAGTAGCTAATGAAGGCAGTAGAATTTTCAGCACCTTGTCATTTGCTGCCATCTCTGCCACCACCTTTGTGCCCCAGGGAATTAGCTATTTGAAGGAGGGTCAAAGGGCTTCAAATGGTATTGGAGCTTGCATGTAAAATGACACCATCTTGACTCAATGCTAAATGTGCTGGAAGAGAGTAAATGGCCAGATATAATCAGCAGTTCAAAATAATAAATTTGAAAAAGAAGGCAATGTAAGTGCAATTGTGTTAATAAAGATGCAAAAGCAGGTCATTCCCAGAACCATAAGATTCATTTTAAAACATATAATAATTTACAGACAAGTTAGAAATGCCTTTACATAAATTTCAAATTGTATTTAATAAAAATCATTCTGCCACCTATATTTTTAATTTTATAAAAAAATTTTGACAGTATAGTGAGAAGATATTTTAGTCCTTTCAGCACATTAGGTATTTTCTATGTGAATATTTTGAGTTCATCAACCTATTTCCATATTCATTTTAGTTAGTGTGTCATAAGAATCTGATATCCAGGCAGGATCCAAGATGGCTGAATAGGAACAGCTCTGGAGTGCAGTTCCCAGTGAGAACAATGCAGAGGGTAGATGAACACTGCATTTCCAAATGAGACCAGGAGATTCCCAGGCTGAAAAGTGCCATGAGCTTCCAGTACGGTTGTTTCAGCCTGTGTAGTGGGTCTCCACACAAAAACTCAAACAAATCTGGGCAGACATTTCAATTGGCACCTGGAATGCCTGGGAGACAGAGGCACCCATTCAGCTGAAAAAAAGGGGACTAACAGGAAGCCAGGTGATCTGGCTCAGCAGGTCCCACGCCCACAAAGACCAGCAATCTGAAAAGCTCTGGATTGAGAGTTTCGCAGCAAGCACAACTGGACCCTGGAGGGTCCATCTCTGTTGGGAGTAGGACCTCTGCCATTACCAAGGCAGTCCACCACTATCAAGGCAGCCCACCATTACTGAGGCAATCCACCATTACCGAGGCAGTCAATCATTACTGAGGCAATCCACCACTACTGAGGCAGACTGTCATTACCAAGACAGTTCAAACTATACCTCTATAAACAAAACCACAAGAAAGTTCACACGGCAGCTAGGCAGAGCCCACAGCAGCTCAGCAACACCTCTGCTGGCAGACTGTGACTAGGCTACCTCCTTGCTGGGCAGGACAGCTCTAAAAAAAGGCACTAGCATGTCAGAAACTTATAAATAAAGGCCCACCTTCCAAGGACAGAGCACCTGGGAAAAATTGTGGTTATGAGTTCCGCTGCAGCAGACTTAAATGTACCTGCCCAGCAGCTCTGAATGGAACAATGGAGCACACAGCTCAGCTCAGCACTTGAGCTCCTATAAGGGACAAGTCTGTCTCCTCAAATAGCTCCCTGACCCCCGTATATCCAAAGAGTCACCTCATGAAGGAGTCTGACAGGTGGCAGGTATCCTTCTGGGACGAAGATAACAGAAGAAGAAACTGGCAGCAACCCTTACTGTTCTGCAGCTGCCACAGATGATCCCCAGGCAAGCAAGGTCTGGAGTGGACCTCCAGCAGTCCTACAGCAGAGGGGCATGATGGTTAGCAGGAAAACTAAAAAACAGAAAGAAATAATCTCATCATCAACAAAAAGGATGTCCACTCAGAGACCGCATTCAAAAACCACCAACTACAAGACCACAGAAAGATAAATCCAGAAAGATGGGAAGAAACCAGTGCAAAAAGGATGAAAACACCCAAAACAAGAACATCCCTCCTCCTCTAAGGAATCACAGCTCCTCAGCAGCAAGGGAAAAAAGCTGGGTGGAGAATGAGTCTGATGAATTAATAGGAACAGGCTTCAGAAGGTGGGTAATAATAAACTTCTCTGAGCTAAAAGAACATGTTCTAACCCAATGCAGAGAAACTAAGAACCTTGAAAAAAGGTTTGATGAAATGCTAACAAGAATAAACAGCTTAGAGAAGAATATAAATGACTTTATGGAGCTGGAAAACACAACATGAGAACTTTGTGAAGTATACACAAGTTTCAATAGCTGAATTGATCAAGTGAAGAAAGGATATCACCAATCAAAGATCAACTCAAAGAAATAAAACAAGAAGGCAAGATTAGAGAAAACACAATGAAATAAATGAATAAAGCCTCCAAGAATATGGGATTATGTGAAAAGACCAAATCTACATTTGATCAGTGTACCTGAAAGTGACAGGGAGAATGAAACCAAGCTGGAAAACACTCTTCAGGATATTATACAGGAGAACTTCCCCAACCTAGCAAGGCAGGCCAACATTTAAATCCAGGAAATACAGAGAACACCACAAAGGTATTCCTCGAAAAGAGCAACCCCAAGGCACGTAATCGTCAGATTCACCAGGGTTGAAATAAAGGAAAAAATGCTAAGGACAGCCAGAGAGAAAGGTTGGGTTACCCACAAACGGAAGCCCATCAGACTAACAGATCTCTCAACAGAAACCCTGCAAGCCAGAAGAGAGTGAGGGCCAATATTCAACATCCTTAAAAAAAGAACTTTCAATCTAGAATTTCATATCCAGCTGAACTAAGCTTCACAAGCAAAGGAGAAATAAAATCCTTTATGAATAAGCAATTGCTCAGAGATTTTGTCACCACCAGGCCTGCCTTAGAGGAGCTCCTGAAAGAAACTAAACATAGACAGGAACAACCAGTAGCAGCCACTCCAAAAACATACCAAATGGTAAAAAGCATAAACACAATGATGAAACTGTGTCAATTAATGGGCAAAACAACCAGCTAGCATCAAAATGGCAGGATCAAATTCATACATAACAATATTAACCTTAAATGTAAATGGGCTAAATGCCCCAATCAAAAGAAACAGACTGGCAAATTGGATAAAAAGTGAAAAACCATCAGTGTGCTGTATCCAGGAAACTCATCTCAAATACGAGGACACACATAGGCTCAAAATAAAGAGATGGATGAATATTTAACAAGCAAATGGAAAGCAAAAATAAATAAATAAATAAATAAAAATAAAAATAAAAATAAATAAAAAAGAAATTGCAATCCTAGTCTCTGATAAAATAGACTAAACCAACAAAGATCAAAAGAGACAAAGAGTGTATTACATAATGGTAAAAGGATCAATGCAACAAGAAGGGCTAATGATCCTAAATATATATGGACCCAATATAGGAGCACCCAGATACATAAAGCAAGCTCTTAATGACCTGCAAAGAGACTTAGACTCCCACACATAATAGTGGGAGACTTTAACACTCCACTGTCAATATTAGATCAACAAGACAGAAAATTAATGAGAATATCCAGGACTTGAACCCAATGTGGACCAAGCAAACCTAATAGACATTTACAGAACTCTCGACCCCAAATTCATAGAATATACATTCTTCTCAGCACCACATTAGACCTACTCTAAAATTGACCACGTAATTGGAAGTAAATCACTCCTCAGCAAATGCAAAAGAATGAAAATCATAACAAACGGTCTCTCAGACCACAGTGCAATCAAATTAAAACTCAGAATTAAGAAACTAACTAAGAATCACACAACTCCATGGAAACTGAACAAATGGTTCTTTAATGTTGACTGGATAAACAATGAAATGAAGACAGAAATAAAGATGTTCTTTGAAACCACTAAGGATGAAGACACAACATACCAGATTCTCTGGGACATATTTAAAGCAGTGTCTAGAGGAAAGTTTTTAGCAATAAATTCCCACATGAGAAGGGAGGAAAGATCTAAAATCAACACCCTATCATCAACATTGAAAGAGCTAGAGGAGCAAGATCAAAAAAACTCAAAAGCTAGCAGAAGACAAGAAATAACTAAGATCAGAGCAGAACTGAAGGAGATAGAGACACAAAAAACCTTTCAAAAAATCAATAAATCCAGGAGCTGTTTTTTTGAAAAGATCAACAAAATAGACCACTAGCCAAATTAATAAAAAAGAAAAGAGAGAAGAATCAAAAAGATGCAATAAAAAAAGATAAAGGGGATATCACCACTGATTCCACAGAAATACAAACTACCATCAGAGATTACTACAAACAACTTTGTGCACACAAACAAGTAAACCTGGAAGAAATGGATAAATTCCTGGACACTTGTACCCTCCCAAGCCTAAACCAGGAAGTCAAAATGCTGAATAGACCAATAATAAGGGCTGAAGTTGAGGCAGCAGTTACTAGCTTACCAACCAAAAAAAGTCCAGGTCTAGATGGGTTCACAGCCGAATTCTACCAGACATGCAAAGAGGAGTTGGTACCACTCCTTCTGAAACTATTCCAAACAATACAAAAAGGGGGAATCGTTCTGAAATCATTTTATGAGACCAACATCATCCTGATACCAAAACCTGGCAAAGACTCAACAGAAAAAGAAAACTGCCAATATCCATGATAAACATAGATCAAAAATCTTGAATAAAATACTGGTAAATCAACTGCAACAGCACATCAAAAAGTTTATCCATCATGATCAAATAGGCTTCATCCCAGGGATGCAAGGCTGGTTCAACATACGCAAGTCTATAAATGTAATCCACCACATAAACAGACCCAAAGACAAGAACCACGTGATTATTTCAAAAGATGCAGAGAAAACCTTTGACAAAATTCAGCAGGCTTTTATGCCAAAAACTCTCAATAAACTAGATATCGCCAGAACGTATCTCAAAATAATAAAAGCTATTTACGACAAACCCATAGCCAATATCATACTGAATGGGCAAAAACTGGAAGCATTCCCTTTGAAATCTGGCACTAGACAAGGATGCCCTCTCTCACCACTCCTATTCAATATAATATTGGAAGTTCTAGCCAGAGCAATCAGGCAAGAAAAAGAAATAAACGGTATTCAATTAGGAAAGGAGGATGTCAAATGGTCTTTATTTGCAGATGACATGATTGTGTATTTAGAAGACTGGATTGTCTCAGCCCAAAATCTCCCGAAACTAATAAGCAAGTTCAGCAAAGTCTCAGGGTACAAAATCAATGTGCAGAAATCACAAGCATTTCTGTAAACCAGTAACAGACTTAAAGAGAGCCAAATCAAGAATGAACTGCCATTCACAATTGCTACAAAGAGAATAAAATACCTAATTGAATACAACTAACAAAGGAATACAACTAACAAAGGATGTAAAGGAACCCTTCAAGGAGAACTACAAACCACTGCTCAAGGAAATAAGTGAGGACACAAACAGATGGAAAAACATTCCATGCTCATGGTTAGGAAGAATCAGTATTGTGAAAATGGCCATACTGCCCAAAGTAATTTGTAGATTCAAAGCTATCTCCATCAAGCTACCTATGACCCTCTTCATGGAATTGGAAAAAAACACCTTAAACTTCATATAGAACCAAAAGAGAGCCCGTGTAGGCAAGTCAATCTTAATAAAAAAGAACAAAGCTAGAGGCATTATGCTACCTGACTTCAAAGTATACTACAAGTCTACCATAATCAAAACAGCATGATACTGGCACCAAAACAGAGATTATACCAATGGAACAGAACAGAGGCCTCAGAGGCAATGCCACACATCTACGACCATCTGGTCTTTGACAAACGTGACAAAAACAAGCAATGGGGAAAGGATACCCTGTTTAATAAATAGTGTTGGGAAAACTGGCTAGCCATGTGCAGAAAGCAGAAACTGGACTCTTTTCTGACACCTTCCACAAGAATTAACACCAAATGGATTAAATACTTAAACATAAGACCTAACACCATAAAAGTCCTTTAAGAAAACCTAGGCAAAACCATTCAGGACATAGGCATAGGCAAGGACTTCATGACTAAAACACCAAAAGCATTGGCAACAAAAGCTGAAATAAACAAATGGAATCTAATTAAACCCCAGAGCTTCTGCACAGCAAAAGAAACAATCATTAGAGTGAATCGGCAACCAACAGAATGGGAAAAAATTTTTGAAATCTACCCGTCTGACAAAGGGCTAATATCCAGAATCTACAAAGAACTAAAACAGATTTACAAGAAAAAAACAAACAATCCCATCCAAAAGTGGGTGAAGGACATGAACAGACACTTTTCAAAAGAAGATATTTATGAGGCCAACAAACATATGAAGATATGCTCATCATCACTGATCATTAGAGAAATGCAAATCAAAATCACATTGAGATATCATCTCACACCAGTTAGAATGGTGATCATTAAGAAATCTGGAGACAACAGATGCTGGAGGGGATGTGGATAAATAGGAACACTTTACATTGTCGGTGGGAATGTAAATTATTTCAAACATTGTGGAAGACAGTGTGGCAATTCCTCAAGGACCTAGAAGTAGAAATTCCATTTGACCCATCAATCCCATTACTGGGTATATATCCAAAGGATTATAAATCATTCTATTATAAAGACACATGCACACATATGTTCATCACAGCACTGTTTACAATAGTGAAGACCTGGAACCAACCCAAATGCCCATCTATGATATAGACTGAACAGGGAAAATGTGGCACATATACACCATGGAATACTATGCAGCCATAAAACATGATGAGTTCGTGTCCTTTGTAGGGACATGGATGAATCTGGAAACCATCCTTCTCAGCAAACTGACACAAGAACAGAAAGTCCAACACCACATGTTCTCATTCATAGGCAGGTATTGAACAATGAGAACACATGGACACAGGGAAGGGAGCATCACACACTGGGGTCTGTGGGGAGGACTAGGGGAAGGATAGTGGGGGGTAGGGAGGTTGGGGAAGGATAACATGGGGACAAATGCCAGATATAGGTGACAGGGGGATGGAGGCAGCAAACCACATTGCCATGTATGTACCTATGCAACAATCCTGCATGTTTTGCACATATACCCCAGAACCTAAAGTTCAATTATATATATATATATATATATATATATATACACATATATATATGTATATATATGTGTGTATATATATATACACACACACACATTTTATTATATATACATATATATGTATATATAATATGTATATATAATAAAAATATATATATTTGTATATATAATAAAATCTCTTGACAAATTAAAACAAAAAAAGAATGTGATATCACACTGAAAAATCCTCATTTGCCTAAAATGGTGTTTCAGAAATGAAACTAAAATAATAATATACATTACATATCCTCTTACATGTTGTAGGGTGGGTCTGTAGCTCTCAAATGCAAAGATTTTTCACCTTGCAAATTGTCAAGCATTTACAAAGCAGCAGACAATTGTTTACAAATACTTTCCTGGATTTAAAAACATTTTTTCCTTTGCATCAGAAATTGGGTTCTTTCCAACCTCCTTGGACTCCTAGAAAACTGATCAATAGCTTGAGATTATGGGTACCTAGTTCCTAGTCTAGCATTATAATCTCTACTACTGACTGAGTATAGATGGTTACCAGTTTACCATGGTTCAACTTACAATTTTTTTGAGTTTACATTGATGCAAAAGCAATATGCATTCAGTAGAAACTGTATTTTGAGTACCCATACAATCATCCTGTTTTTTCACTTTCAGGAAAAGGAGTGAAAGGGGCAAGTAAGTACAGAACCATCTCTGTCAGGAAGGTTTTCCCAATATCTTCCCCTTGGGTTATATATATATATATATATTTTTTTTTCCTCATCATTGACATCCTCCACATGCTAGTAGGTTGTTTAGGGTTAGATATTTTTCTTTCTGTTTCCAAGTAAGTACTATAAACATCTACTGCTCTTTGGACTCATTCTATTATAGTCATTTATTTATATGTCTCTCTCCTCCTTATATATGCGCTGGTGTATTGAACGAATGAATATATAAATGAATGAATAAGTTAGTGGTAGAATATTTATTTCAATTTTTTTCATGTTTCACATTTTTAAAAATAATTGTTTCTCAAATCTCTACTTATATATGTTCATATGATTTATACTGTTCATGGAATACAGTGCTATTCAATGAACTAAAGAAACAAATAGAATACATTATAATCACCCTTCTAGTAGAAGGCCATTAATTGTCTTTTAGTAAATGCCATTGGCAAGGTCAAAATTGCCAAAAGGAAGAATGGCATTGAGCAATGTTCACCACTAAGTAGTCTTTATTTAATTGGCATTTAAGGCATTTTCAAAAGGTGCCTGGTCAAAGAGATGTATAGTAGCCTTATGCTGAGCACTACTTAATTATTTCAGTCCTCATCTGTCACATTAGCACTCTCCTGTCTCATTTTCAGTGCCCTCAAAGCAATGCAGTTGATAGATTATGGAAAATAAATCTGGTGTGGAAATACCGATAATTTGCTCTAGGTCAAAAGAAAAAGAAAATCACCACATAGGCAAGAGTGATTTGTAACTACTAAATTGCTAGATGTAGTGCTTTGGCTTGCTGCTCTGTAAAATGTGGGAGCGGGGCTTGACAAGAGTCAAGACTCTTTAGAGAAATATGCAAATCAAAAATTCACCATCTTTTAAAACCTTTTTAATCCTTCATTTAATCTCAACAATGACCCAGTTTTCAGAACATTGAATATGCGTGGCTACCTAATCACATTATCTCACTTCTCTCCTGCAAACTTTGAAATGGGAAAGATGTATGTACAAATGAAAACATTGATAAAGCACAGCTGCCTGTCATATTTCCAATCTTCTCAGAAAAACAGTGATTTACAGCATGATGAGAACAAATCTTCCTCTATGGCATGCTATTGCCTATATTTTAAAACTCAGTTAGTGGAACTCCTGCAATAGCCCAGGCTGATGACATTAACGTCAGATCTTTCAGCAAATCTAGTTAACGTGAAAGCAAGAGACAAAGATGATCTCATTTTGGAAACAACAATAAAAACGAAGCTGTTCAGTAAGAGTTGAGACCATGAGGGTTTAATGATGTTTCTTTGAGCTTGTCTTTTATTAGCCAACTTTCCACTATCACATACATTAAAAATTCATTTATGGAGAATATAGCTCAGAACTTTTATAAAGTGGATGATTTGTTAAAGAAAAAACATTTGGGGGCAAGGGTGGCTGACAAGATGGCTGAATAGGAACAGCTCCGGTCTACAGCTCCCAGAGATATCAAAGCAGACTGTGGGTGATTTCCGCATTTCCAACTGAGGAACCTGACCCATATCATTGAAACTGGTTAAACAGTGGGTGCAGCCCACGGAGGACAAGCTGAAGCAGGTTAGGACATTGTCTAACTTGGGAAGTGCTAGGGGTTGGGGAATTCCCTCCCCTAGTCAAGGGAAGCACAGTGAGGAATGGTGCATTCCATTCCAGATACTACACTTTTCCCATGATCTCTGCAACCCACAGACCAGAAGATTCACTCGGGTGCTTACACCACTGGGGCCCTGAGTTTCAAGCACAAAACTGGGCAGCCATTTGGGCAGACACAGAGCTAGCTGCAGGAGTATTTTTTCATACTCCAATGTACCTGGAACACCAGCTAGACAGAACCGTTCACTCCCCTGGAAAGGGAGCTGAAGCTAGGGAGCCAAGGAGCCAAATGGTCTAGCTCAGCAAATCCCACAAACTACTATTAGAGAATGTTATATAGACCTCTATGCAAATAAACTAGAAAATCTAGAATAAATGGATAAATTCCTGGACTCATACACTCCCAAGACTAAACCAGGAAGAAACCATGGAGCCCAGCAAACTAAGATCCAGTGGCTTGAAATTCTCACTGCCAGCGCAGCAGTCTGAAGTTAGCCTGGGAAAGAAAGGCAATAGCCCCAGTCAGGGGCTTATATATAAAACTTTCACCACGCAGGAACAGAGCACCTGGGGGAAGAGATGGCTGTGGACTCAGCTTCAGCAGACTTAAACATTCCTGCTTGCTGGCTCTGAAGAGAGCAGATGTCCCAGCACAGTGCTTCAGCTCTGCTGAGGGACAGACTGCCTCCTCAAGTGTGTCCCTGATCCCCATGCCTCCTGACTGGGAGACACCTAACAGCAACGGTCGACACACTTCTCATACAGGAGAGCTCTGGCTGGCATCTGGTGGGTGCCCCTCTAGGATGAAGCTTCCAGAAGAAGGAGCAGGCAGCAATCTTTGCTGTTCTGCAACCTCCTCTGCTGATACCAAGGCAAACAGGGTCTGGAGTGGACCTCCAGCGAACTCCAGCAGACCTGCAGCAAAGAGGTCTGACTGTAGAAGAAAAACTAATAAAGAGAAAGGAAAAACAACAATACCAACAAAAAGGACATCCACACAAAAACTCCATTTGAAGGTCACCAGCATCAAAGGCCAAAGTTAGATAAATCCATGAAGATAAGGAAAAACCAATGCAAAAAGTCTGAAAATTCCTAAACTCAGAACGCCTCTTCTCCAAAGGATCACAACTCCTTGCCTTGCCAGCAAGGGAAAAAAAAAAAAAAAAAAAACTAGATGGAGAATGACTTTGACGAATTGACAGAGTAGATTTCAGAAGGTGGGTAATAACAAATTTCTCTGAGCTAAAAGAGCATGTTCTGACCCAACGCAAGGAAGCTAAGAACCCTGAAGAAAGGTTAGAGGAATTGTTAACTAGAACAACCAGTTTAGAGAAGAACATAAATGACCTGATGGAGATGAAAAACACAGCAAGAGAACTTTGTGAAGCATACACAAGTATCAATAGCTCAATTGATCAAGCAAAAGAAAGAATATCAGAGACTTAAGATCAACTTAATGAAATAAAGTGTGAAGACAAGATTAGAAACTAAGGTCTCTCAGGAAAGAGGGTTGAAGTAAACCCAGACCAATCGATGTGCTAGCTAAGGATGAGGGAAATCTAGAATAAGAGGTGGAAAAAAAACGTGATGAGTAGTACTAGCTATGGCCTCCATATCAATTAGTAGTTTGTCCCAGTAACTCTAGGAAAATCTTCCAGAAATTGTAACCAACAAATATCACAAATAAGCTGTGCCTGGATGGAGTGAACTTAATGTGGAGGTGATTCTGAGTGGTGGAATGGGATCTTGAAAATAATTCTGACTGGTGCAAGTGGTAAATTAGAATTGATGCTCTTGGTGCCCCACCCCGATTCCTCCTTAATAGCCAGTGTCCTCATTTCTTACTGTTGCGTTAATCAGTTCATAGCTGTCTCTTTCACTAGAGATTTGTCTTTAGTCAAATGGGAATTACTTTGCCTGGGAGGCAGTGCTGCCCACTGATAATTTCATGGATACAGAACTTGGTTCATAATTAACTGGCATGGGATATAAAAGAGGACCTCTTTCTCTCAAAGCAGGAAAAATTCTGGGTCAATCTTTATCCCCAAACTTGCCTATGTGATCAGACCGAAATTAGTCTCCATCTGAGACTACGCCCTTGCTTTATCTTCCCCCGGTTATATCCCACTTCTATCATTACTTTATCTTGAAAGAGGTCCCAAATAAATTACTTAAATCTTAAATAAGAATTTTCATGTTGGCTTCTGTTTCTAGGGAATCTGAAGGAAGACATCCACCATCAGATCATCTGTTTAGAAATATGCCTATGTTTATATGTATACACATATGTTATACAAGGCATGTTTATATATCTTGTGTTCACTTCTTGCCCACTTACTGATTCTTGCAGGCAAGAAATCTTATCTTTGTAGTCTTTAGTCCTTTGCATAATACTATGACTATATGCTAGTATGGTAACTCCTTTCTTTGTTTTCTGGTCCACTGACACAACAATCCCAAAGTACTGGAAACAGTCAGAGCTTTGAGCTTAGTTAAACTCAATGTTTCACTTGGTGGAAACTTCTTTACTTTGGGAACCAAAAATTTGAGACCATAGAGCTTAAATTACCACGGAGAGGAAGTGATGGTGAGTGCTGCCACTTCCTTAATTCCCAGATACTAGCTGTTAAGTTGTGCGCTGCTCTATGGAGGATAAAGTCTCATTTTTGCACTTTTTCATCTCCAAATTGGAGCTTCAGCTGCTCTTTCAAGAGGTAATTTCTGTTATCCTAGCACTTTGGGAGGCAGAGGCAGGCAGATCGTCTGAGGTCAGGAGGTCGACATCAGCTTGGCCATTATGGTGAAACCCCATCTCTACTAAAAATACAAAAATTAGCCAGGCATAGTAATGCACACTTGTAATCCCAGCTACTCGAGAAGCTGAGGCAGGAGAATCACTTGAACCTGGGAGGTGGAGGTTGCAGTGAGCCAAGATTGCTCCATTGCACTCCAGCCTGGGTGACAAGAATGAAACTCCATTAAAAAAAAAAAAAAGGTCATTTCATCGCTCTGTCAGACCAGCAGTTTCTGGATAGTAAAGTGGGTACCTTGATTTGAAACAATGTCATGCAGAATCCCATGTCAATGGATCAGTTACTCTGAGTCCTTCAGTAGTGGTACCATCTTAAGTATTTCAGGAACGAAAGAAAAATCTATATACAGACTATATGTCAATCCCATTATCACAGGAAGAATAATGTTTTCCCCAAGATGTCTGTGTCTTAATCCCCAGAACTTGTGAATATGACGAAGGAGACTCTGCAGATGTGATTGAATCAATATTTTTAAACAAGGGAGATTATTCCGGATTATTCAGATGGGCACAATGTAGTACAAGGATCCTTAAAAGATGAAAGAGTGAGGCAGAAGAGTGAGAGTCTGAGAAGAATATGTGACTGTTCAAATAGAGCATACGTTCACTTTGGAGTATGGGGCAAGAAACGCAGGCATTCTCTAGAAGCTGGAAAAGACAAGGAAAGGAATTCTTCCCTAGAGTCTCCAGAAAGCACACCTCATTCTTCATTATTTTAGCCCAATGAGATCTATGTTCAATTTCTGACATCAAGATTCTATGAAAATAAATTCGTTATGTTTTAAGCTTTATATTTGTGGTAATTTGTTATAGCAGAAATAGGAATGTTGTGATTTTTAGGGTGCAAGAGAGGTGATGTAATCTAATTGCCAATATACAGCTGGCTGCTTTCTTCAAAGTATGTTACCCCATTTGGGATTCAGTTTCATTCTTTGTTCCTGGAAGATCAGACCTGCATTGGAAGCAATAGTTAGGTCAGTACTGGTGAGAGGGAGCCCAAGCTGTTGAGTCAAGAAATAGCCTCTGTCTCTACCATAATAACAATATTTATAATCTATTTTGCTGCTATTGAGATGGCTGAGTACAGAATCCAGCTGATATCAACTAGTGAAGTCATTCTCTCTACTTGGTTATTTAGTGCCTCTTGTAGAATGGCATTAAGAAGTAGTATAGTAATGCTAATACATTCTGTTAATTTCCGTATGTCCATACACATGTTTCCCCTTCTTGAACTTCTAAGTTCACTCGTTACAGGCTCTTGAACAGGAAGCTAAGCTATTTATTAGTGCCCATGAGTTTATGTACAACCTTACTTAAGACCACTTCTCTCTCCACATTAAGCGAATGACAGATGTACTTTCCCATACCCTCCCAATTGCTAGGACTTTTCTCCACCACTATCTTCCAGGATCATTCTTGCCTGGAACTTTGTTTCAAAAAAAAAAAAAAAAAACATCAGATTTTAAGCTTAGTCCTTTCATGAGATGAATTTGGGCCTTTTCTTCCTCTCTCAGCCGATAACTTATGAAGCCACAGGGATAAGTTGAAGGAATGGTGTCATATACTTGGTAACATAATTACATGGGTCATCTTTTTGTGAAGATTACTGTAATTTCTAGCATGTTCAATTCCAGTTTTTCATGTATAATAGTCATCTTATGATCAATTGCTGATCAACCTACCTTACCTTGTATCTTGGTTGGTCTTATTGTAGTCAGTACGTGAAGGTTACTTGAGTTTTCATAATCAGACTTTTTTTTTTTTTTAAATCGTAGAATTGTAGCATGTCATGAGCTGCTTTTCAAATGATATATATGTTCTTTTCTGCAGGTGGCATGGCATAGTTCCATAATCTCAGGGGTCTGTGCTGTGATTTTCCTACTAGGGCTTGTCAGGGGCTCCATTTGGCATCTTTCTTCCCCACAGCTGCCTCTAACCATGGCACTGCCAGGTTATATGCCTCATGTGGTATAGCTGCTCATAACTGTTAGAGTGGGCTTCCTTCCCTGGCATCACTCAAAATGAGCAGTTCCACATCTTTCCCAATACATGTGTCAGTGCAATGTTTACAAGTTCAAAATATGCTATCCTCCAGTGGATGTCAATATCAAAGGGCAAAAGTTTGAAGAAAAACAGCATGTTAGCATAATCTGGGAGTAGCTTTCCAAAGATATTTATCAATTATAAAGAGAAATGTAGAAACTTTATAGGGGTGAAACTTAGCAGATACCACCTATACCAGATAATCAAGGTTAACACACTAGCAATGAAAAACATCAAAATCTTGTGCTCCCTGGTATAGTGTACTGACAAAAAGACAACACTTCCATGGTATCCTTGCCAAAAGATGCATAATCTCCATATGATCATGACAAAACATCAGACAAATACAAATATTCAACACAATGACTTATTAGAGCTCATCAAATGTGTCATGGCCATAAAAGATAAGAAGACACAAGCTATTAGTGATTGAAAGAGACAAAGGAGTCACAATAATTAAGTGCATTATGAGATCTTAAATTTGATTCTGAAAGGGTAAAAGAAACATTAGGCAGAAAACTGGTGAAATTCAAGTAAGGCTTATGGGTTACTAAATTTATTTAGGATTCTACCAATTTTCTGGTTTTGATATATATATACACACACACACACACATATATGTATATACGTGTGTGTGTGTGTATCTCAAAACCAGAAAATTGGTAGAATCTAAATATATATATATTTGGCATGGAGTCTCACTCCCATCAAGCAAGCTGGAGTTCAGTGGTGCTATCTCAGCTCACTGCAACCTCCACGTCCCAAGTTCAAGCGATTCTCCTTTGTCAGCCTCCCCAGATAGCTATGATTACAGGCATGCACCACCTCTCTTGGCTAATTTTTGTATTTTTAGTAGAGATGGGGTTTCGCCATGTTGGCCAGGCTGATCTTAAACTCCTGACCTCAGGTGATCCACCTGCCTCAGCCTCCCAAAGGGTTTTGATAATTATACAATGGTTCTGTAAGTTAACATAAGAGTATCAGGGTGTAGGTTATATGTGAACTCCCTGTATGATTGTTGTAACTTTTGTGTAGATCTAGAAATATTTCAAAATAAAATAGTGAAAATAAATTAAGCATTAAAAAAGTAACTGGATTAAATATTCAATTTTTTAATCCAAAATAGATGAAAGAATCATACCCAATTTATTCCACTTTACAGAAACACATTTTAAATGTAAGATACAAATAGGTTGAAGTTAAAATGATGTAATACTAAACACAAAAAAGCTGATACAGCTAAATTAATATCACACAAAGTAGACTTTATGACCAAAAAATGTTATTGCCAGAGACAAAAAGATATTTCATAGTAAAAGTATAAATTTTTCAAGAAGCCACAAAAACTTGAAATATGCAAGCACCTAATAAAAAACCTTTAAAATATGTAGAAAATCAAACAGAAAAAAAGAGTAAAATAATTGACAGTCATAGTTGAAGATTTTAATAATAGCCCATTGTCAGTAATTTGTAGAAGAAATGGGTCAAAATACTGGTAAAAATACAACCCTATTAAACAATCGACCTAATTGACATTTTTAGAACACAATACCCCACAACTGACGAGTACATGCTTTGTTAAAATTAGGAAGAAAATCCTAAGATGAAGAAAATTTTAAGAGGCTGACAATGTAGATCTTTTATATTATGGTAATAAATTAATATTTAACGTGAAAGGCAATGAAAAGGCAAAGAAGAATTTTAGCAGGGAAGTGGATGATCTAAAGCTGACAATGAATTTCATATTGTTGGTTTACCAAAATCTACACCCAATGTCATCAGGAGAGTGCTAACCAAAACATTAAACAGGTTTGAGCCATGAAGAAGTTTCTAAAAATAAAACAAAACGTAAAGATTATCAGACCAAATAATTATTAACATGTAAAAATAAAATTTAGAGAATGAAGAAAGGGAATGTTTCATAACACTTAGGTATTCATTAGGCCTAACTATGAATAAGCAGCAACAACAAGAAAATTCTATTATCGTGTCATGCCCGAAGCATCCATACACACAAACACACACACACACACACACACACACACACACACACAGACACAGAGAGAGAGAGATAAGTCAGCGGAAAGAATTTTTCCTGACTCAGAATCCTTCAAGATATTCATGCAGGATTAAAATGATTTCCTAGTTTTCTTGGTTTCCCTTGACCACAAAGTCCACGATTCAGTCACTCTATGATTTTTACCAAATGTTAGTCTTTGATATAGAAAGGGAATGTAAAGATAGCATATTTTATTTTAGGTATTGTTATGTACTTTCAGATTTCTCTTTTTAAGTACTAGATATTTCTACACCATCAGTCACAGGGAAAGCCCTACAGGCTACTATATAACCTAGAGGCACATGTTTGGGCCAAGAACAGTTCAAAACTAAGAGCCGTTTGAACACAGAGATCTAACAATGACAAGTTAAAGTTAGTTTTTTCATCCTTTTGGTCTCATAAATTTAAGGAAAGACCTAGATCACACAAAACATTACTTCTTTCCTATAATTTTTCTTGCCTCTATTTGGGTCTCACGGTTTCATGGAGCTACCCGAAGAAATCCATTTTCTGTCTTGCTTATCACGTGCCTGAAATCATCTTTTAACCTTTACATTTCCAGCCTAAAGAAACTGACAAAGCAAAATCTAACCTGACTTGAAATGTAAATGTTGACCCAGTTTTCTCTTTCATCTTGTTCCCTCAGTACTGATTTGTGTGAAATGGGAACAGATGGCAATGTGTTACTTGTGGGGGGGAAAAAAAACCTTACCTCTAAAATGCTCCCCTTCACTCTATAACATATTGCCATCAATAACTGTCTCATTTGCTTTATTTAATTACTTTGGTCCAGAATCCTTCGGCTATGCAAGTCAAATAAAAATTCAAAATAGCTGGTATTATTCCAGAAGGAAAGTGAAAAAAATATGATAATGAAAATTATTTTGATAGGAAAATATTAGATACTGAAAGCCTTGTGTCTCAGGCTGAAGGGCAGTTGAAGAGATGGTCTCAGGGGCAAGTTTCAAAATAAGCCATGGAATTAATAACACACAACTTTGTATATTCAGCAACCAACGCAAAGCAGGCTTGAAGCGAATGGAGAACTGAAGAACACATGAGGGCCCCAGAAGACTGAAGGTGTGCAAATGTAGGCTGGCCAGCACAGACACCAGAGTGCATTATTATGTGTATGAAACAGTTTACTGGAAAACAATCCTAACATTTCAAATTTGCAAATAGAACTGATTAAATAATAATGCTAGATATAGGTGAAGGGGAGGAAGGCAGCGAATCACACTGTCATGTGTGTACCTATTCAACAATCTTGCATGTTCTTCACATGTACCCCAAAACCTAAAATGCAATAAAAAAATAAAAATAATGCTGAGCTGCAAAATAAAAGAGTTCTTTTGGAATAAGAGAGCAGTTCCCACAGGGACTGACTAAAGGAAGGAACAATCAGCTACTTCTATTTAAAGTCTCCCTATGTGTATGATTTTCCCTCTAGAGAAAGTGCATGAAGAAATGCTTTAAAACTTCCAGTTTCACAGTGATCATGCTGGGGTAGGAAATTGGGTTCTTTCCTTTTTTCCTCTCTTCCTTCCTCCACCTTCTTTCCCTCCCTTTCTCCTTTCCTCCTTCCCTTTCTCCCTTCCCCCCTCCTTCACTTCTCTCCTTTCTTTCTTCCTCCTTCCTTTCTTCCTTTCTTTTTCTCACCCCTTTTCTCTCCCTTATTCCTCCCTCTCTTCCCTCCTTTCTTCCTACTCCTCTTCCCTCCCTTCTTCCTTCCCACCTCCCTTACCTCCCTCCCTCCTACCTTCCTTCCTTCCCACCTTGAAGCTAATAAATAATACGCTTGACTAAATATTAAAAAGCAGTATCTCTCACTGACCATTGGACATAATGCACATAAATTCTAGGTAACTTATGCCTATGTCAATATGGATCATGGTGGAAACTAAATTCTCCCCAGCTGGTACAGATGAAGTCAATTTAAAGAAAGTACTACTGTCAGCATTCCTGAGGTTGGATCTCCTGACAGTGGTCTCAAAATTGAATTTCCAAAACTGTCTTGTTCCTGTAGAATGAACTGGCATGCGGCAAGGCAGTTGTATCAATCAGATCATCATTGACTCATCACTCTTCCAGTATAGGTTCAAAAACCACTTCTAACATAATCTGCTAATTTTATTTAAGCTACTGGGAAAATTCTTAGTGAATTGTTACAAAAGACACCCATTACCTAAAGGACAGCATGATATTTTAGCTATCAGAAGACCTGGGATTGATTGCCCTAACCCTTCACTAGATATTGAAACTCAGGAAGGTCATCTAAACTTCCGTGAGGCTCAGTTTTCTTATTTATAAAATAGTAATAGCAATAGTTTTTCCCCCAAAGGGTCTGAGCATAAAATGATAAAATGTGTGAAAGTGCTATGAAAGCCACAAGACTCTTCACCTATACTAAGTATTGTTACTGTTTGCCAGATGGAGATAGAATTAGAATTTTGATCTAAATCTGGTGTTTAAAAGGCAGACTTCAGACTCTCTCTGGTACCTTTGATTCCTCAGTCTACCATCCAAGGGATCCTTTTGATTCTTTACTGTTTACTAATTGTATTTAACCTTTCTATTCTCAGTATCTCCATCCATAAGTGGAGGGTAGTTTTGTGAAGTTTTAATGAGATAATGCATTTAAAGCTTTTAGGACAGTAAATGGCACAAGTTTCTTCTATATACATTTCATATCTAAAAATCTACATCTAAAACAAATGACTCTTCTGCAAATATACAACATACATTTTATATATGTGTTAAGTTACAATTTTAGACGCTACCATAACTTACATTTTTTACTGCAAAATAAATATTTTCCAATAAATTCTTTTGGCAAAAATACTCAGGGGATCTCAAAAATTTAGACCAGAGAATTCAAATTACACAGGAATAGAGCTAAGCATTGGTTCTATAAATTCAGTTCAGCTGGTCAGGAGATGACCATGTACTTTTCTGCTGTGTCTGCATTCTACATTCTCCAGCCTTCATAGCTAAAAAAATTTGTCTCACGTTTTCATCTTAAAAAAATATAGAAAGCTTCTTTTATTTTTAAGTTTGGTGTCTCTGGTACATCACTGATTTGGTATTTTTGAGAATCTGATTCTATTGTTTATTGTTTCTAGGCTTTTAAATATCCTCATAACATTTCCCTACTTCAAAAAATGCCGTTTTCTCTTAGCTTCTGCCAAGTTTTCAGCTCACTGTTCAGCTGACCCCTTCTATATTATCTCATTTTTATCTTTTATAATCTACTATTTTCGAATTTTATTGAGAGCATATGGCAATTATTTTAAACTCTGCTGAGAGCTCATACTCAGACTATTTGAGCTTACACTTTGACTTTGTCATTGACAAGGTCATACTGCTGTGAGCATGTTACTAACCTTTTGTTTCAGATTCCTCATCTGTAAAATGGGAAAAATCATCTCATAAGTTATGTGAATTATAAGAGACACTATACATTAAATGTTTAGAATTCTGTTATCCAATAACTCGCAACAAGTAACTATTATTTTCTTAAATTATCATTTTTTTAAAAAAACTGAATTTTTTCCCCTAAAGATCTATATTTCTAGATCTAGATATAAATTTAAATACCTAGATGTAATTGTTAATACTGAGTGTCAACCTGATTGGATTGAAGGATACAAAATATTGATCCTGGGTGTGTCTGTGAGGGTGTTGCCAAAGGAGATTAATGTTTGAGTCAGTGGGTACCTCTAATCAGCTGCCAGTGTGGCTAGAATACAAAAAGATAGAAAAATACAAAAAGAGAGACTGTAGCCTCTCAGCCTACATCTTTCTCCCATGTTGGATGCTTCTTGCCCTCAAATGTCAGACTCCAAGTTCTTCAGTTTTGGAACTCGGACTGGTTTTTCTTGCTCCTCACCCTGCAGACAGCCTATTGTGGGACCCTGTGATTATGTGAGTTAATGTTTAATAAACTCCCCTTTATATGTGTGTGTGTATATATACATATGTACATATGTTCCACTAGTTCTGTCCCTCCAGAGAACCCTGACTAATACATTAGATTTCTCTCTTTTTTCTGCTCCTCTTCTATTTTGGAGGTATTAAGATTCCAGAGTAAGAGCTCATTTTTGCCCCTAAATTCTGAAATAAGTATGAATTTCAGTTCACAAATATAATTGTTGAAGTAATAAAACTTGGTTTATTTTCTATAATTCAACTTAATTTCTAAATCTAGATATAGAATTGATTTAGATTTCTAGATCTAGAGATATAGTTATAGACATATATACAAAAACATATATATGTACACAGACATATTTCTGTATCTATGTATATATGTACATTCACATATATATTTTCACTTCTGTATTGAATATTGTGTTTTTGCATTCTTCATCTTGCAGATTAAATATGCAGTTAAAAAGTTTTCCACAGACATTATAAGAAAACTACAGACAGATATACCTTATGAAAATATATGCTGCACTTTAATAAAACGTGCTAATAAAAACCCTATAAATGTTTGCATAGCTTTGTGTGAGAGATAGAGAAAAGAGTAAAATTATCATGCTAACATTGGTTTCTTCAGGAATATTAAAAGTGGTGAGGAAATCATTGAGTTCTTCACTTCCGTATTGCTTAAAAACAAATATATATACATTCGTTTTTTAAATTTAAATGTTTCTTTAAATAAATTTTTAAGGGAATCTACTTTATCATTTATGACAAAAGGAAATTTTCAATTCAGAATATTTATTTAACACCTACTAAGTCTCAGGCCCTTTATGTGATACTTGAGACATAGCAATGAATAAGATACAGTATCAGTCTTCAGTGAGCCTCAATGTAATTGAGTGAGAACACACGCCTAAACTACAGCTGCAAATAGTGTGCATGGCCGTGAAGAGCATAAACCTCCCTCCTCAGTATGACAGCACCTCACACAGCATCTGGCACACAGCAGATATTATTTAATAAGTGTTTGATGAATAAATAAATGAATGATGTGTGTGGTGCAGTAGGACACAAAGGGAAAGTGGACCGTGTTTCATGGGAGGTGGGGGGAATAGAGTGTATGGGATACATACAAGTGATGCTTTAATGAGCCTTTCTGAGTTGTAAGTGTTCATCAGAGCTGCTGTGGAGTAGACGTAAAGAACTGTAGGTAAAACGAGCTACATATAAAAAGGTGAAATCACATGGCATGATTAGGGAATGAAAGTTACCACTGTTGCAGCACATGGTAAAAAGAGAGGCTGAGTTTGAAAATCTGACAGGAAAGGAAATAAGGGATGGCTCCACTTGCCATGTGAAAGCGTGTATATTAGAGTGAAAGAAATCAGACAGAGCACAGGAGGAGGATTATTACAGGCAAAGGAGTATTCCTTCCTGATTACATGTATATGGATATGAATACATATGAATATGTATATACTATACGTAATGTTGTTTGTACATGCATATTTGTTATGTTAGGATTATGATTGTTTGTCGTACTCTTTCTCTATTAAATAACAGACAGGAGGAGAGTAAATGTGAGGTTAGCTAGAGCTAAGGCACTTGAAGACAACGTAGAGGATTTGTAATTTCTGTATTCATTGTACGAGCCTCTTGGGTCTTTAGGAAAGGGTACCAAAAAAGAAAATCAAACCCAAATGGTGGTACTTATATTTTTATACTGTTGTTTAGTCATGGAAGGAATGAGACAGCAGTTGCCTGAGAAAACAATGTCATGGCTGCCCCTTTGAACTTCAGGCTTTTATGATAATGGTCTCAACACTTTAATTGAAGTAGAAACTATCTCTTACAAAATATCAGCTCTCACAAGTAAATATGAATGTGCAAATTGCAGTATCCAGAATTCGTTTTTATTCGTTGTACACAATTTTACCTAATTCCAAATGGGAACATATTTTGACACGGATAACCTAAATTCTATTGACTTGAGCGTTTCAGGTGGAGAAATGAGAAAATTAAGATATCTTGCTGAATTATTTCTCTCTTTTTATTTCACAGTAAGCTGTTGTCCCAACAACCTCTGCCCCTCTTCAGTTTTAAAGGTATTGAGATTCAAGAGTGTGAGCTTATTTCTGCCCCTAAACTCTGAAATAAGTACAATTTTCAGTTCACAAATATAATTGTTGAAGTAATAAAACTTGGTTTATTTTCTGTAATTCAACTCAATTTCTTACACAGAGCCCTATGCCCCACTGATAGGAACCTTGACCTCATAAACTTTGAGGATTTTTTTTCTGTGGTTCAACTCCAGTATCTTCTGCAAGGCAGGGTGGTTGTGGAATGCAAGTTGGAGGGGGAAGCAATCTGCCATCTAGTCAGTTGGGCATGATGGTCTTCTCTGGAACATCCATTGTCTCCATCCGCCTGGTTTCCCTCAGACCCAGAGATTCTCTAGTATTCTGAGCCACTCTTCAGGCATAAAAATATTTTCCCATACTGCATCCGGGAGGCCACCTGCCTTATGGGCTTCATGGCCATATTTTTCCCTGGGCCTTGTGGTCTTGTAATGTACAGTTTTCCTCTGCATTTGGACACATAGACCTCTCTATTTTACTTCTTATTTCTCCCCCACCCATACCCAGGGTTCTCTTTATAAGGATATTTGGTATGTGTGTGTGTGGGGTGTTTTATTGTGTGCTAGTTTATTGCAAAATAATCCATATATTTTTTCAAATCACTTCTTTCAAGTGTTCAGGTTTTTGGTGTTTTGTTTTTTGTTTTTTTTCAAAGACTAATGGGGTGTTAGGTAATAAGAAATAGAGAGTATCTCAAAATGTTTACTCACCATGTTTTTAATCTATGATAGCCATCATTTTTGCTAGACTATAATAAAATTGATAAAGAACTTTGCTGTCCATAAATGCCCTTTGGTTGGGAGAAGGGGTCGCATCATACACCTATTTATTCAAGCTCAGTTTGATTTAACCAGTGCTTACTGAACTTTTCCTGTTTGTAATGTGCTTTGCATAACACAAAGTTGAAGAAAAATAAGATGTTTGTCCTAGAGGAATTTGCAGTCCAGCGAAGAAGAAAGACTAGAACATAAATAACAGTAATGCAAAACCTGAAATGATTAATCTGCTCACAAGAGTCATAAACAAAGAGCTCTGACTGTACTGAGAAGGCAATTAATTTAAATCAGGTAATTGAAGAATACTTTAGACCAGCACTGAGTCATAGTCTACCAGCAAAGAGAATATTAACAACTCTCTGGGCATTTCTTTTATTCTCTGGGTAATTTGGAGTTGGGGTGCAGAGGATTGTTCTGGTTCTTCAACCCATGCATAACAGCATTGTGTGCTTTAGAGAGTCCACAGCTTAAAGGTAGTTTTTTGCTAAGGGATTCTTCTCATACATCTTCAGTCACCGTTAGAGGTCCCCCTCGCACCTCCCTCACCCCATCCATATGTCATTATCTACTTTTCTTTTCTTTTTTTTTCAAATTATACTGTAAGTTCTGGGGTACATGTGCAGAACTTGCAGGTTTGGTGCATAGGTCTACAGGTGCCATGGTGGTTTGCTGCATACATCACCCTGTCATCTACATCAGGTGTGTCTCCTAATGCTATCCCTCTCCTATGTACCTGCCCCCTGCTATTTCTCCCCTATCTCCCTATCCCCTGCTATTTCTCCCCTAGCCTCCCACCCCCCAACAGGCCCCAGTGTGTGATGCTGCCCTCCCTGTGTCCATGTGTTCTCATTGTTCAACACCCACTTATGAGTGAGAACAAATAACTTAAACAAATTTACAAGAAAAAAAATTCAAAAAGTGGGTGAAGGATATGAACAGACTCTTCTCAACAGAAGACATTTATGCAGCCAACCAACATATGAATAAAAGCTCATCATCACTGGTCATTAGAGATACCATATCACGCCAGTTAGAATGGTGATCATTAAAAAATCAATAGACAACAGATGCTGGAGAGGATGTGGAGAAATAGGAATGCTTTTGCACTGTTGGTGGGAGTGTAAATTAGTTCAACCATTGTGGAAGGCAGTGTGGTGATTCCTCAAGGATCTAGAATTAGAAATACGATCTGACCCAGCACTCCCATTACCGGGTATATACCCAAAAGATTATGAATCATTCTATTATAAAGACACATGCACACATATGTTTACTGAGGCATTATCTACTTTTCTAAAGCTTATGCATTTCAGAATCTAGGTCAGTCCTTCTCTTGCCATCTTGTCTGTTGGTTGTGGTGGTAGTAGGCTTTTGTTTCCCTCTATATTTTTCTATGTGTGTTTCCGTTAGCTCTTTTTCTCCCCCACCCCCAACTGAAAAAGTGATTTCAAATTTTGAACAAGTTGGTGCTTGGCATTTTCTGCTAACTACACTTTGGTCAGAAGGCTTAGGAAAATGAAATGATCACATGACAGAAAAGGAAAATCAGATTTCCTTTCAAAAATGTGAAAACCCTAAATGTACATTATAAAGTGAAAGAAGCCAATCTATAAAGGCTACATACTGTGTGATTTCAACTCTATGACATTCTGGAAAAGACAAAACTGTGGAAACAGTAAAAAAAAAAATAAATCAGTGCTTGCCAGAGGTTAGGGTAGAAGGAGGAATGAGTACACAGAGCACAGACCATGTTTAGGGCTATAAGACTATTCTATGTAACACTATAAGAATAGATGCACGTCATTATACATTTGTTCAAACCCATAAAATGTGCATGAAGCTTGAGCCCTAATGTAAACTGTGGACTTTAAGTGATAATGAGGTATTAATGCAGACTCACCAATTGTTAACAAATGCATCACTCTGGTGAGGGATGCTGATGGTTCAGGAGGCTGCAGGGGAACAGGGTATAAGGGAACTCTGTACTTTCTATTTAACTTTGCTATGAAACTAAAACTGCTCTAAAAAATAAAGCCTGTTCAAGATGCTAAAAAATTAGTATGCACTGTTCTCTTTACCCCACTTCTCACCAATTAGTGATTGCTCGCATAGTCATTTAGCCAGAGTACTGCCTTCTGATTGTGTATGAGTTTCTGCTGTCTGTCAATCTCGGTGAGTGAAATTGTCTTTCACTCGGCAGAACATAAATTGTAAGGAAAATCTTTCACTATCCTGGTCCACATAAAAAAAAGATTCATTCAATTTTGCTTCCTGCAATAAGTATTGTATCTCGATGTATACTTCAAAGAGAT
Source organism: Sapajus apella (assembly GCF_009761245.1). Classification (NCBI taxonomy): domain Eukaryota; kingdom Metazoa; phylum Chordata; class Mammalia; order Primates; family Cebidae; genus Sapajus; species Sapajus apella. Next base: position 50,183,169 of record NW_022436942.1, read on the forward strand.
ATGGCACAGAGAAAGGGCAAAAAGAAAGAACAAAATCAATATGGGGAAATATCATTTCTGATTGCTGTGAATCATTTCAATGTTCCCTATTTGTTTTATCACTCAAAGAAAGACTGATGGTATACAGGGTTATGTAGCACCATAAAAAATATGTGTTTATGATGCCAAAAGAAGACAGTCTGTCCTGGTCAGTCACCATGGTAACCTCTAAAAGCAAAGATTATGTCTGATTAGGTTGCCCTTCTCAGGAGGAAGTGACCAGAAAAAATCTTTTGAAAAGTTTAAAATGAAAGATAGGAAGATCCTGGTACTAATTTCGCACAGCTGTTCTCCTCCCTGGTTCCCCTAATAAGAGTAGCACACGCTATTTTCTAGAACCTTTTTTTCAATCCCATAGAGAGCGTCCAGTGACATCCTCCCCTTGTTGAAAATGTACCTCAGCTCAGTCCTTTGTGACTATTGTCGCCACAGCCCATAATCAGAATTCCAGATACCTTTGTGATTGCCCATAAAGAGATTAATGAATGTTCCGAAAGAAACAATTAAGGAAATAAAAGAAGTGAAACGTAATCTGTTCTGAAGAAGTTGTGAAAGGAAGCAAAAACTGAATCATGCCTTTCCTTCAATGATTTGGAAGGCAGGGGTGGAAATATTGAAGTCGGAAAACTACTTGATGTTAGAGTTAATTTTCCGGAAGTTATTAGTGTTCTTTGTATTTAAAAAATCCTTTTTGAGCAAGATTTGGTATTTTTTCCCCAGTTTCTACAGCCAATGATAGTGTCTTTAAAGTGCAGGGTGTATCAATTATTTTGCTATTTCATTTTTTAAATAATGTAATACTTGAATTTAATGGGGAGTTACTAACATCAGAGAAGTATCAAGTATTAGAAATGATAGGTCTACTCTTACTTAACTGAGATGGGATATTTTTGCTGGACCGATAGAATATTCTGGACTGGCAAGCTTAGAGATACTTCACATAAAGTCTGCAAAACATTTGCAAACCTTTTGGTGTTTAATAAACCGAAAAAATGGGTGCCATTAAATGTCATTGTAATCATTTACATGGTAAATGTGATCATTTATTCAATTTATTGCAGAAAAAATAATCTTTGCATTTGAGCAAAAGATAAGGACTTAGAGTCATTCTTTTCTTTTTATTGAAAGTAAATAGTTTTTCTTTTTGTTGAAAGTAATTTTTTTCTGATTATACATTATTATAATAAATCTGGGAGGAAATGTGATAATATACATAAAATTAAAACTGCACAACCCCCTCTGCCTACATATATAGATTTCCATATGAGTACATGAAAATGTGTTCTATGATTCCCATTGAAGCAAAAGATACAAAACTATCTAAATGTACTCTGTGGGCATCAGTTTTAAAAATTATGATGTATTCATATGATGTAACACTATGTTTTTGTCAAAAAGAATGAGAACATGTTGTCAAGCCAATAAGGAATATTCTCCAAATATCCTCTTAAATGATGATGCAGCAAATACATAATATTTATGATGTGGCAGATATATTCTAAATGCTTTTTGTGTATCAACTAATTTGATCCTCACAACTCCATTAAGTAAATACCCTTATAATTCCCATAGTATAGATGAGTAAATAGAAGCACAGCAAAGTTAGGTAACCTGCCCAAGGTAACACAGCTACTAAAGGGTAATGACAGATTTCGATCTCACAGTCTGACTTCAGAGTATACTGAGCAATACTGTAAGCAACAGTCAGAACAGGGCATGTAATATATTTCTAGTGTATGATTAAAAGAATATATATGCATACACACAAAAATATAAATACATACATATGTATACAATTGATCCTCATTATTCCTGGGCTAGTTGCTAAAATACATTCGTATTAATAACTCCAAAATCAATACTTGCAGAACTTTCCAGGTTAAAGAAGGCAATGCTATGCCTGTTTAAACTTTCCCCCAAGTGTAGTGTTGCAGTGCTGTCTACTATTCGTTAAGTACAAGAAGGCTGTGATGTGCCTTATGGTGAAAATATGTGTTATAAGCTTTATTTGGGCATGAGTATAGTGCTTTGGCTCTGAGTTTAATGTTAATGAATCATAAATAAGATGTCTACAAACAAAAAAACACATAAACAAAGGTTATGGATGCATCAGTTGATAACACTGTAGTGACCAAAGGCTTTCAGAAACATACCTCTGTATATCCCATAGGAGCAATAGAGCAGTAGTGACTAATTCAGTGTTCACAAAGACTACAGAACACACCTACTGAAAGCAAGCATTATAGATATCTATATCTATATCTATATCTATATATATATATATATAAGTATGCATAGCAAAATCCTACAAAAATGATAAACTATAAACAGTGGGTGTTGTTGAGAGGAAAATTAAGGTACTGGAGTCCATGTATATTCTCTATGGAAATATTTTAATGTAAACAGTACAAAGAAAGAAAAAGTTTTCCAAACATCTGCCTACTCCCAGCTTCCTGCAAATAGTTTCATAAATAATTTTTAGACTTTTAAAATACAAATAGAAATATATTATTATACTCTATAGCATTTTTCTTTTTTAAATTTTATATGCTGAACTTCTTTCTAGGTCAAAATATAAAGAACCATCTATTTCTCCTTTCTATGTCCCACCAAAAAGAAATAAAGCCCCATAGCCCCACGCTGAGAAACAGAATCATGAATTTCTTTTTCCAGACTGTCCACTTATGACTGGCATTTCTACAATTGTAACAACATTTTGAAGATAAAATAATGCCACAACTCTGAAGTTGGAAGTACAGAACATATAAGAAAATAAATCAAGAAATGAGGGGAATCTCCTGAAAGGTTTTGTTAATTTTTACTTCTTAGCTCCAACCAGATAATTTTTTTTACAATAAAAGAGAAAATAATTTACTCCAAGTTAGTCACATATTAGGTATTTCCTAGATTTTATTTGGTCTTCATACTAGAAGGTGATGTAATTATTCCTATTTACTGATAGAGAAAATAGGCTCTGAGTGATTAGGCAGCTTTCCTAAATCAAATCATTTACATTTCTTGAAAGCAGGAAAAGGAGTCCTTTCCTACACTCATCGTTGGGTGAATGTCTATGAATATTTTTGTATCGATTCTAATATTTGACTGACATATCTGCAGGTTACTAGACCACTTTTTATTGTGATATTTAATTTATACAACATTAAATGGCCTCCAGTGTCCCCAGAGACTGCCTAGCAAATGTAATGTGAATATCCCTAGTCAGTCTTTTAGTGTCACAAATAAGCACCACTAGTTATGTTAGAAACTGAAACTCTAACCTTTTAAGTACATCCATCTTTCCTAATGAAGCTGCTCTTTACTAGGGTTAAGATTTTGATTTTGTTGTTTAAGAAAACAGAAACAAAACAAAACAAAAAAATAAAAATAACCTCTTTAAGATATTGACACTCTGGCTTAAAGAAAAAAAGTGCTGCAAACAAAGCCACTTAATATAATGGCTTCTAGAACTGAGATAAGTTGAATCCAAATGAAGTCAAGGAACTGTTTTCAGGATCGTGCTGTATTTCAATTAGACCTACTGGCATATTTAACGTTTGAATTGTAATACTCACTGATATCCTCTAGAGGGAGAATGAAACAAGAATAGGCAAATTATTTAAAAGTGGGTGAATCTGAATAATCCTGAAAATTGTTCCTTAACAGAAAGAAGTCATTTTACCAAAGCTGTCATAAACAAATTATGGACTGGTTAATTTTATTGTGGTATATTTTCTAAGTAGCTGAACTAGCTTCTATAATAAAGATCCTATTTTTCGTGTTCTATTAATTCTGAATTAACGGAAAAAAAAGTTACATGCACACACCCACACAATTTCACCCACTTTACTACCTATAAATTGCAAAAATGTCTATATTATAGCATAATGACCTGCTTAAGACACTTTCTAAAAACGGTGCATTTCACTCTTAGTATTCATGAAATAAACACAATGCCCATCTACCCAAATATAATGTGACACAGCCCAAGAAAAGGAGGCATTCTGCAAAGCAAATTACCAAAAGCTACATGAAATACTTCAAAAGATTAAATATCAGAATAATTATTCCTCTTCCAATCACAATTGTCTTAGGATGGTCAATGTTCTGCTAAAATGATCTAATCTTTTAAAATTTGGAGATCTGGAGAAACAGTACCAAAATAAATGTTTATGTGCATTGAACAAGAATTGAAATCAAGGTAGCTTCACTGTTATTACAGAATCTGAAGAAATAAACATCCAATGGAGATGAGATCACTATCTCCAGAAATAAAGGTTTCCAAATGAAAAACAATCGTGAAAGAAAATTATTCTTTTTACTAACAATATGGTGATCAGCCATTCCAGCTTTCTCCTGATGATGAGGTGATGTCACCGGTCAGAAGCACTGGCCTATTTTCTGTACTGCCTATGGTGGGTAGGATTGGATGAAAATAAACATCTTACATAACAGACCGGCTGTGCTTTCCGTCTTTTTTTTTTTTTTTTTCCCAAAGAGATTTTCCCAGCATGAATTCAGTGTGTACAATTAACACTGGCCAAATTTCAGCTGAAAAATCTGTTAGGTTTATAAGCAGATTAACAAATACAGCTTATGTACGCTGCCTCCTATTCCTCTACCAGCCCACCTCCTTTACACCTGCACACACACAACGCTACCACCATCACCACTGACATCACCTCACCCCCACCACCTCCACCCCTCCTGTAATCAAAACAGCTTTGTACCAAGAGAAATGGGACAACAGGCAAGTTAAAATTGAAATTGGTCTTTGAACAGTAGAAACAAAATAGAAGATTGGCGATTAGAGCCATTGTCTTGTTACAGTAATGTAAACCAGACCCCCCTCAGTGCTTATTTTCTCAGTTGAAGAAGATAAATCAAGGATTATGAGCCTAACCAAAAAGATGCATCCCTACGCTAATGGCTTTTATAGTCGTGAAAAGAGCAAACCCAGAAGTGGGTATTTTCAATTGTCATTTGTAATAATTAGTAAAAATACTGCAGTTTTCTGTCATAAATCCTGTTGTATATGGAGGGATTTAAATCTTTAAGCTTTGATATTTATTGTAGAGGCTACTTATAGAGAGGATACATAAAACTAAAGGACTCAGCTTGATTTTACTAATTCCTGACGGCACAATAAAATCAGAGATGCCAAAGATCTAAAAGAAACATGTGCTTGAACCGCCTGGGTAGCAGCTCATTTAAAAACAGCAATATAACTCACAGTGGGGTTTGGATGGAACAGTAACTGACCTAGAGGTCTGAGTTTCAGAGAAAATCCATCATACAGTCTAAACTCAGTAAATATCTGAATATCTAGCATATGCCTAACAAATGGCAAATATTGACTAAATTAAATAGTACAGAGTTAAACTTAGATGATGAGATAATTTTTTTGCATTGTTAAGCAATATATATATAAACATTACTAATTTGTAGGTCAAGATAGAAAAATGATTCAGAGCAAATGCAAAGGTGATGAATTAAGTTTATCTGATTTTTCCTGTCATAAAAAATAATTACCATTTTTCTAACTCAAGTAAGAGTCACATTGAAAAGGGCTGAAATGTAGCTCTCTTTTACTTGGTGCATATACATAATGTCAAGTCAAGAAAGCCAGTCCTGTACCTGCGTATGCTTTACTGTGTATCCATTTACAGTTGCTTATTTCTGTTTATAGACTACTCTATCTCTTAGAATATGCTTCAGTATGTTATATATGTATTTAATATATGCTAGTAATACCCATTTGTTTGAAGATAGAATATGCATGTGATGAATCAGCTGTAATATTTTGGAAATATAATTAAATTTGCATTTTAAATCTTTGCATTTAAATCCCAACTTTGATTATTACTGACAGTAAAACCTTAGACAATTAGTTGTGCTTCTCTAATCTTCAGTTCTCTCATCTATAATATGAAGACAATTATGCTTTTAAGAGACATTGGGAGCAAAAAAAGAAAACGTGATATGGATCTAACAGAGTGCACAGCAAATAGTTGAATATATATTTATGTGTGTATATTTATGTGTATATATATATATATATATAACTTTGAATGATCAAAGCAATATATATTCATTTAGTAATTTTGCAAGGAAGCAAGATTAAATTATTTAATATTTAACAATAAAGGAAAAATACAGCTTTTTAATTTCTTAGAACAATTACTTATTTACTTGGTTTAAAGGATGATAATGACCCATAATTTTTGTATATGTATAGCTATTTGCATTGAGTGGGTAGTATTCAAATTAATTTTACATTGTTGAATAAATACATATTTCTGAATGCTTATTTTATGTTTAATAATAGAAGAGGGGAAGAATTATTTCAGCAGTTTATTGTCCTCCAGGAGATTTCAAAGTTTTGGGAAAGATGATACATTAAAGAAACAATAAGATACAATTATTGTTTTATTATGTAAGATGTAAGTGTTCTAGGAGCCAAAAGGAAATGTTAGTAAATGCTAAGAACAGTTACTGCTTTTATGTGCATTTATAAAATGGCAAAATCTGTTTAGACACGAAAGAAAATTCTTTATGAAGATCTAATATGAAATTATAATATCTTGAAATATTTTCTTTTAAATTTGAGAATAATGTTTCTTGAAGTAAATATTTTTTGACAATGTTTAAAAACTCAAATCTCAGAAGGTTTACAGCTAATAATTTAAAAGAAACAAAAAAGATGAACATCTTCAGATAAACATACTTGTAACAAGTACATATATTTAAAAATGACACGTACAAAGTAGTAACGCATAGAAAATATTTTCAGGTTATAGTTCTGTAAGAAAATTAAAAATGTGGAATCATGGTCCTTTTTTATAAGATTTGAATTACCAATGTTAAAACTGGTGGTGAAAGCTTATTGATTTTTCTAGAGTTTTATTTTGCTATTTCTGAGAGGGTTTTGCTATAAACTCTGGAAAAGGAGAAAGAAACCTAGCTTTTTCTTTGTGTAGAATCTCAAGTCCAGATGCTGGATTTTTTTCTTCATGAAAATTCATAGTGTATCTATTATAGCTTCCTAATTAAAGTCACACATGTATGAATAACGTTTTGAAAATCAGTCACTATCCACTTTACATATGTTAACATATATTATGTTTTAGAGTCATTTTTTGCCAAATAGCTCAGTGTGCTACGTAACTTACATGAAGTAGCAGATACTACTAATGTTTTGCTCATTGATTAGCTTTAGGAATTCTATAATAATGAAAAGTGAAAAAGCTAGAGTTTAATATTTTCTAAAACCCAATTAAATTCTGTGACTATAAAAGTGTTGTTTCATTCTCTTATGCTTCCAAAGAGCTATGACTTTTAATTAACTCAACAAATATGTACACTTTATCTACTTAATGCCAGTCACTCTTGAAAACATCTGACTGTATCTGTGAAGAAAGCTGACCAAAACGGCCAGGCATGGTGGCTCATGCCTGTAATCCCAGCACTTTGGGAGGCCGATGCACCGGAGCTCAAGGGTTTAAGACCAGCCTGGACAACATAGTGAAACCCCATCTCTACTAAAAACACAAAAATTAGCTGGGGTATGGTGATGTGTGCCTGTAATCCCAGCTACTTGGGAAGCTGAGGCAAGAGAATCACTTGAACCAGGGAGTTGGAGGCTGCAGTGAGCCAAGATAACACCATTGCCCTCCAGCCTGGCAACAAAGTGAAACTCCATCTCAAAAAAAAAAATCTACTTTAGCTCCCATTCTGGATCAATGGTAAATTAGAAACACAACAAGTAAGTTAATTTTATAATGTATTAGAAAAGGAGTAAGTGCAGTGAAGAGTCATAGAATAGGGTGCATGGTTGAAGAAAGAAGTGTAGTTTTAAATAAAATTATCAGGATTCACCTTGTTGAGAAATTGACATTTGAACAAAGATGTAAAGGAGGTGAGAGAGGTGAGATTTCAATGCTTTACTGCCATTAAACAGTGCAGTAACAATTATCAGGAGTCTGGCTTGGCCACTAATTTAAATTGATGATTCTGGCCAAGGATTTTACTTCTCTACCTGTAAAATAAAAACAAGAAAAATATCTACTCAAAATTGAGGATTGGGACTATAAGACCATTTATTGCACAAATACATTGCTCAATGCAAATGAGGGCTAGGCATGCACAATGAACAGCACACAATCTCGTTCCTTGAGGAACTTATGTCCATTTCAATCATTATAACATGCTACCAATGAACAATGACAGTGTATTGCAATACTTTTTGGAGATTGCCATGTATTTTGCAATTGAATGGATATTGGCACACAGAATTGACTTCCTGATTTGTACTCCTCTTAGAGCTGTGCATCACTCAACCTGACTGACTGGATCTTCTTAAAGCTTCTCATTGGCTGGCTCTCCCCTTCTGTAGCTTCTCCTACCTCTCAGACATTCATTCTCTATTTAATTGACTCATTTATTCTTTCAGATACTTTGTAAATAATATACCTTAAGAATTCTTTCTTAGTCCCCTTTGTATTGCTTTGTGCATTCTCTCTGAAATGTTACTGATTTTTAAATATCAGCTCTAAAGACACAGCTACCTCTCCATCTTACCCAAATTCTTAATTGAGATATAAGACAAGTGTGCAGATAGAGAAAAAAATACTTTTACATTGCTACAGTTAAGAAAGAGGACTCAGCTTTACATGGGGAGCAAATGGGTCAGCTAAATGGCCCTCACAATTCCCTGCCCAGTTATCGCAATTGGGAACCATGGCACATCTGTCCACTTTGAGTATCCTCCTGGGATCCCAGCAGACAGCGTCAATTTGATCTGAAGCATCTGTATCAACAGCAAAAATTTTGCTCTGCATTCTTTTTTCCAACCCAAATTATGTCCAGCCATGTTGTGTAACCTAGCATGTTGGGGATTCTCCAATAAAATTAAAGGACCACATTAGGATACCCATATGATAAAAAAATAAATAAAGATTAACCAGTAAAAACTTTAACCCCAATAGATAGATAATAGAAATGGGAATATAATCTCCCTGACATTACAAAATTACTGGAAAGAGGTTGGAGATTCAATAAAATTTTAATTCCAGTAGAATCAAAATCAAAATCAAACTCCACATGAATTAAAAGTTCATAGAAAAAAAGAGTCAAAAATTCATCTCTGTATGTCCTACTCTTCATGGTTGTGGTTGGAGATATCCTCGATGCCTGGGTAGAGTCCAGGCTCCTTTAGAAATTCAAGCCTAGGTTGGCATGGAGATGGTTCTTTCATAGCTCAGAATGTTATGCCTTATTTTTTAATGTAGAGATTATTTATTATTAAAGTTTCCATTGAGGGATGATTTACAAATAGTGTCATGTGCAAATCTTAAGTGTACAATTCAGTTTTGATAAATATATACACCACACTTGTATTAAGAAGTAGAATATTTCTGTCACTTCAGAAAATTCCCTTGAGCCACTTCCCAAGAAATCCCTGTCCATCAAGAAGTGGCTGTTGTTCTGATTTCTCTTACCACAGATCAATTTTGCCTGATCTAGAAACATATATACAGAGAAACATAAAGTGTGTACTCAGAGGTGGTTTGGTTCTTTCACTCAGCATATTTTTTGAAATTCATTTTGTTATATATATGAATAGTTCATTCTTTTTTTTTTGACGGAGTGGTATTCTACTGCATAAATATACCGCAGTGTTGTTTTTCTTTTTCAATTAACTCTCCTGTTGATGGATGCCTGAGCTGTTTCCAGCTTCTTGGACTTTATGATATATACATCATAATCTTTTGATCTAAATATTTTCCGTTGTTGCAGAGCCTTCATATATGTATTTGTGTGTGTGTGTGTGCGCGTGCACGCGCGTGTGCGTGTGTGTGTGTCTGTGTCTGTATGGCAGTATTGTACAAAGATTCTTGTGGGTAAATTTTCATTTTTCTTGGATGAATACTTAGGAGTAGAATTCTTGGGTAATATGGTAGAAGCACATTTAATTTTACAAGAAACTATCAAATAGATGTATCATTTTATATTCCCATGTAATATCGAGAGTTTTGGTTGTTCACTGTCTTTTTAAATTTATTCACTTTTGGGTGTGTAGCAGTATTTTATTTTGGTTTTAATATTCTTACCTCACAGTAATGGCATACAGACATCCAAGATTATTATAGCCCTAGCCTCAAATCAGTTCATTTTTTTCAGACAGTACAGTCCCCAGATCCTAGAACAGTTTTTCTTTTATGTAAAATTAGGAACTCAGTACTTAACAATATTTTTTAAAACATAGCAGAAACTCCTTTATATTATTTGAGTAAAGGAAAGCATAGAAGGGGACATTCTGCTTGTTTCTAGTGTCATTAGGATGCCAGTCAGTCTAATCTATCCATAATCCATAAACAACGAACTTAATCTCAATTGATAGAAACCTACCAGCAAGATGATAAATTAAATCCTAAGCATTTACTGTTTAGGGGGAAGCAAGATCTACTATGTTTGATACTTCTCGATTCTCATTAGTTCCACCACCTTCCATAGGTGGCTTCCAACATCACCTTGTTCATCTGACTAAGCTGATGGAGAGGAGTTAAACATAGAGGAAGACATGAGTAAGGTTTATATGAGGCATGACTAGAAATGGTCAACCACCATTACCACTCATATTCTATCAGCTAAAATTCAATCATGTGGACCCAGCTAACTGCAAAAAAGACTGGGAAATGGGATCTAAATGCAATCTGGAAGAAGAGAAAATAGGTCAAAACCAGCTAGTAATGTCTGCATACCTCATTCTAGCCTGCAATGCCAAGGCTTATCGTGACTGTAATTGTGCTCTGCACTGGCCTGTACACTGCAATTGCCTGTTCATTGCTAAAACCATCATCACTTTGCCAAAATCGGCTTGGCTGAAGTCCTTTGACACAATCTAAAAAAGTTTTCAGATCTTTCGTGAACCTCCTAAATGCACCTTCTCCACCTGAGCACTTTTGGCAAGCTAAGGTATCTTTACTGTGGTCTGAACATCTTTCTTGAGGCCCAGGTGTACTCAGGTTGCTGCCTCTATAAAAATACCCCACTTGGGTGTGACAAACCTATTATAGTCTGAGGTCACTCACCTAAGTAAAAACACCTTTGACCTAAAGTTTTAAGCTTTCATTCAGGCTGCAGCAGTTTAAAGCGGATCCATATAATCTTTCAAAAGCCACCATCATCAAAACATCCTGCCTGCATATAAATTGCATACTCTGGCAACACAAGATGCTTCATCACTCACTGTGTATATTTTGCTCCCCCAAATTATTCTTGTTTCATTTTTCAATGTTCCCAGCCAACATAAAAAAAATGCTGGATCTTGATATTGCTTTTTCCAAAAGCCACAATTCTCAATTCCTCACCCTCCAGCAACAGAAGCTGCCTCAGCAAAAGGACTAGTAATTGGGAAAGTGGGTGAAAGCACATACTGACTTCCAAGGATGGAAAAGGACCAAGCATGCCGAATTAATTCTTCCCACATTTAACAACCAGTCCAAATGCCTACATTCCCTGGTCCTGAGTACATGGAGAGATAGGAAACTTTATGAGTTCCTGTAGTTGGCTTCCATGAATGGAGTTAACACCAATGAAGAAGTAGTTCCCTGGCCCTTACGAACAAAAGCACTGTCTATATATCTGGCCTTCATCTCTTTCCTAAACGGATCTAAAAATCACTAAGTGATTTTTAGCAATCTTTCCATTGCTTTTAAAGGTCAAAATGCTTTAAGTAGGCCACAGGCCCTGCATAAACTTTCCCCAATCTAACTCAACTTCATTCCTTCCTCACCTTCCCTGTCACTACCGCACACCAGCCAAACTGACTTCCTTTCTTATCCTTGAACTAAGCAAGCTTATTTCTGCTTATTTCAGGACTTTTGAATGTGCCTGGAACAATCCCTGCGTCCCTCCTCCCCTCATCCATTGTCCAAAACTTTTAATCTAATTAATGCCCACAGATCTTTCAAGTCTCAGCTTGAATGTCAGTTCTACAGATGAGCCTTCATTGACTCCTTGGAAGATACCAGGCTTCCCTTCATATTGAAGTATCATCTTTAATTTCCTGAAATAACTTACCACAATTGAAACTACTTAATTATTTAATGATTTGTGTTTTCTGTGTCTTTCCCCCATAAAATCTAAGCTTCACAGTAGAAAACATGTATGTCTTGGTCATTCCTGTTTAAGACAATACTTGACATTTAGTGGATGTTTAATAATCATTTGTTGAATTAATATTTCTAAACTTCAGGACTCTCGTGGTATGACCCTTAACAGACCATCAGTTAAAACTTACAAAAAAGATAAATTAATTTTTCTCAAACCCACTACACAGTCCCACAGTGACAACATTACTTGCAGTTAATCTAGTACTTGGAATATTCTTGGTGTCTTATCTATGTCTGAAGGTGCCTTAACGAGCCTTCTATGCCAATCTGTAGGATTGTTATTTTCTCCATAAACCTATTCTAATATCTTTCACAAATTGTCATCTCTCTTGCTTCTTTAGACTAAAACAGAACAAAGTACTTTGAGACATTCTTCATTACAGTACAGTTATGTGTGTCCCTTTTTTAAGCCCCAGTAAGATTATAGATTTTCTTGGGAAGGAGACTGATTCTCTCTAGCTACATCAGTGCCTGTTACAGTGCCTGGTAAAGATGTTGTTCAATGAGTAGTACTGAATTTAATACTACAGAAAATAAGTCTAAATCTCAGTGCCACAGATCTAAAAAGGAGTGGATGAAGATTATAATATAAAAGCCACAGTCTCAAGATTTTATTTATATCAGTCCATTGATATATGCTTGCTATAAGCTGAGTCTCCCTTCCTTGTAAGGCTTTCTTTTCTTTTCTTTCTTTATTTTTCATGTTCTTTTACAGCATAGACAACAATGGTGCATTTAAGCAATCTCCCTGAAGTAAGGAAAGCCTGTACTGGAACGTTAGCTCTGCCCTTTACAAGCTTTAACCATGAATTGTCTCCTAGACAGTGCCAAACCGATACTTTAAATTCCACATCTCCTGTATTTGTAAAGCACTCTAAAGTGGATACGTTCCTTTTATTGATGTTTAATGGGTTCTCCCTCAGATGCTATGCAAATCCTTTAAAAAGATCAAATTGTCTTTACCTCAAAGCCAGCTGCCTATACTTATTAACCTATTTTTAAAAATTATTTCATTGTCCCTCAGGCACTAAAGAAAGAAAACTAGTGTCTTACATCTAGTAAGTACTCAAGTTAGATAAACTGTTTCTAAGGCCTCTATGTTTTATTTGATCAGTTGTGTGATATCACAGAAAAAGTATAGAATTTTCATTCAAAATATAAACTTTTATACATCTTAGTGCTCCCACTTTCTAACCACGCAGTTTTGAGCAAATGACTCTAGTTTTTGCTATTGTAAAATGGAATTAAAAATAGCAACAAACAAACTTTTTTCACTGAAAACTTTTTCCTAAAGTGTAATGCCATGTATCTATGGATACTGGAAAACCCAAGTCAAATAATCATGATAGAAGTTATAAGTGTTGTGATTGTTCTCAGTATATAATTTGCTTCTTCTTATTTTCTATATTAAATTTATGTCAGATGGTACATTTTACCTCCAAGAGTGCTATACAGAAAGCAAATTCTTAATATCATAAATATTTATTGAATTTAAACATAAAAGTATTTCTAATTAAAAAATATTAAATACATAGATTTGTATGTATAAATGCAATAGTATGTAGTATGTATGCATTTATCCCTTTTTTCTCAACTAAAATTAAGAATGAAAATATTTTAAGTGTAAAATTTTGAGAAGCAATTCTCTATATTTAGGGTAGTGGATTTTAAACAAAACCTGAGGTTTTGTCTTTCAGTGATTAGAAAATGTAAACATAACTTATCCACATAAATCTATTAATTCTTTCCATTCTGTCCTTATTCCAAAATTTCTAAACTAACTAGATGTGAGGAAAAACTGCATCCAAAGTAGTTTTAGGTGGAGGTAACCAAATGCTCAATTCCAGGTGTTTTTATGTTCATTGAGAGTCACTCTATTCACTAATCTGAAATGATAATGATTATTGCAGTTTTTCTTTTCTTTTCTCCTGAATTTTGAAATATTAGATTTAAAGTTGGTGGTTTAAAAAATCCTCAGAACTCCTTTTCCAGCTGTTCATTCTCAGCTGTAGGGACTTTGCAGAATCTGCACTAGTAAAAGTGCTGACATTGACTGTCGTAGGGTCATGGGAGAAGGCTGCATGTGTGCATTCAGGTGCTCAAGGAAGTATGCATTCTACTCCAGCAAGATGACTTGGCTTAATGCAACTTGCCTGGTTAATAACAGAGCCCACAAACACACTAGTCAGGGGTGAAGGCTTGCAGTTGGGAGCAATATTCACATTAAGTAAACACCATCTCCTATAAAAGACAGGCGTTGAAATCAACTCTGAGAGAACTCTTGGAGGACACCAAAAAATTCACCTCATTTCCTCTCTTGGCTCATGGGGTTCAAAAAAGCAAAAGAAATGAGATATGACTCTGTGTTCCAGAGCAGAGAACATACAAATATATTATTAGTAATTTTACCTTCAAAGTGCTGCACATGGCTTAGACTCAGGAATTGGGCCATTATTCTATCTTTTTCCTATTTTAGCACAAAACAAAAGATTTGAGAATAACAGTGAATCAAGGTCCTATTAGTAGTTTAGTAGGCTGGAGAAGATTTTATGAGATGAGAGAAGAGGTCAGTAACATTCTTACCAGAAGTAGAGGGAAGAAATTAAATAACCTCTCCTTGTCTCTGGTGGGAAATGTGTCTTTTAATTCCTGGGAATAAGTGCACAAAAAAAGCTAAAATAGAGTTTGGTTTTCTCTGAAATAGCAATCTTCAAAATATGTTAGGATTGCTTGACATGCTAGTAAATGAATGACTGTGAGGCAAATTAACTAGAATATGTAGATATGTCTGGTAGATTCTTAACAATCTGTTTAGCTCTAGGTTTTGTTCAGAGTAGCATTGAGAGGGTGAGTTAGTTAAGTAATGGTTGCTAAATGCTTCCTATGTGGAAAACAAACACCAAACATTTGCCCCTAGTATAATTTGGTTTCTTTGGCTTCACACACACATACACACACACACACATAAATTTACACACACACAAACATATACATGTTACACACACACAAACATATACATGCAGTTGTGTTTATGTATAGCACATATTTAAGTGCATACAGTGTACATTATTTTAAAGCACAGGTCACATAAATGATAAAAACGCTTCTATAGTTGGTGATTATTTCTTAGACTGAGTGAAAAAGTATTTCACATGACACCTGAGTTATACCAATACATTAAAATTTGAGAAATATACAAGTCCTACACTAGAAAAGTGAGGTAAAAGAAGAGTTAATTAAATAAGACATAGATATCATATGTGTGTCTCTGTGTACGTGTAACCTACATATACATATATTTGTATGTATGTGTGTGTCTATGTATGTTGGTTATATATATATACTTACATACATACACATACAGATATATTATTAGTAAAGACAACTTTAACCACTATGATAAACTATGTTTCTGAGGATAAACATCCTTAGATTTTTAAACTTGAGGTGTTAGAAACATATTTTCCACTGAAACGAAGAACTCTTCCCCCAACACATGCACATTTATACACAACTGAACATTTTTTTGACTTGCACAGCCTCTATTTCCCATCTTCCCACTCAGTTCATGTGTTTGAATTGAGCGGGCCCGAATCCCAATCCCTTGGGAAGATAAAGTGACACAGAGCTAAACCAGCTAACATAATCCTTGTCATTTGCAAACGTGATTGGTTCAGAAATGGTCACATGACCGTATATGAGGGAAAAAGAGTTTCAAGCCCAAGGTTTGAGTCAAACTGTTAATATCAGAGAATGCTTCTTGTGAGAACACACGTCCAGGGGTTCTGTTCCACAAGAAGAGAAACTGACTGGAAATAGCATCCGCACAGAGGAATGCAGAGTGGAGACTTAGAGAGAGTAAGGGGGTCACCGTGTAGGTTTTAGAGTGGGTACCACAAATAAGTTAGGGCAGAAACCACCACCTAAAATAAATACTTAGCAAACCAATATAATGTGAATAATCTAGGCCATGTAAATGCTATAGGCTGAGAGGAGGCTTAGAACTGTGTTATTGACTGGGCCGGGATCAATATATATTTTAACAACTCAGAGCTATTGCATGTCAGGCACAACATAATGATAAGGAGATTGATTTTTTTCAAGGGATTGGGGAATCATTGAATAATATTTTCCGTACTCTTTTATCCATAAACCTTCCTCCAAAAGCAGGGCCCATTTAATGTCATGTAATGAAACTGTCAAGGAAATGGAAAGACTTGGAAGGGATAATAAAGTTTCACCATCTGTTTTCCTCTCTAAGCTGTAGCAGAGCCTGAGGGAGCTGAGCCTTCTATGAAGAGCAGGGAGGGATTATAAAAGCCTCTTCTTGCCCTAGGCTCTTTCCAATTGTGGGCAATATTAAAGAGGTAGCACCATCTTCATTGGGGTTTGGGTTGGTGTCCTTGGGAAGGGCACTTGGTCTTTAGGACGCAACAGGGCATGGAACTGGAGGCTTAGGACTAATTCTGGACTCTGGGTTTTAAGGGATGAATGAGTAAAAAGGACAGGAGGTTTCCTTTCTATAGTTTGGCTCCATTTAGCAGGCTAGGAAATTACATCAAGAATTCATGGACGTATTATTTCATATGTACAATTGTGCATTGCTAAATTATGGGGATAAAGTCTGAGAAATGCATCATTAGGTGATTTCATCATTGTGCTTACATTGCAGAATGAATTTAAATTAATATGGTCTAGACTACTACACACCTCGGCTAAAGACATGTATAGTACGTTACTGTGCTGATTACTGTAGGCAATTGTTAACACAATGGGAAGTACCTGTGTATCTAAACATATCTAAACATGGAAAAGATATAGTAAAAGTACAGCATAAAAGATTTTCAAAGGTACCACTGTATAGTGTACTTGGCAGGAATGGTGCTTGCAAGACTGAGAGTGGCTTTGGGTGACTGAGTCAGTGAGTGAATGGTGAGTGAATGTGAAAACCTAGGACATTACTGTTCAGTACTTCAGACTTTATAAACTGTGTATCTAGGATACTCTGAATTTATATTGAAGATATTTGTATTTCTTCAATAATACATTCATCTTAGCTTAATGTAACCTTTTTACTTTATAAACTCTTAAATTTTTTAACTTGTTGAGTCTTTTATAATAACACTTAGCTTAAAACACAAACCCAATTTGTAGCTGCACAAAAATATTTTCTTTCTTTATATCATTTTTCTACAAGCTTTTCCCCCATTTTTAACTAATTTTTTTTTTTTTTTTACTTAGAAAAACATTGTTGAAAACTAAGTCACAAACACAGATATTAGCATAGTTCTACACAGGGCCAGGGTCACCAGATCTCACTAGAAGACAGGAATTTTCCAGCACCATTGTAAGTTTATGGGATTACCATCATATATGCAGTTCATTGTTGACTGAAATGTTGTTATGCAGCACATGACTGTATTTGGCTGAAAGTAATACAAATAGATAATGGCCAACTTAAACCAGAAGGAGACATATTATCAATATGCTTGGATAACTCATAGAATTCAGACAAATTATGATACTAAATCTCTGGAGGAGTATAAACTAGTTTAGGTAAGGGAGTCTGAGCAACAGAAATTTGTAAAACTTTTCTTTTAGACAGCTGTCATTAAGGTGAATTAGTGTTACATTTTCATTCAAAATTCTCAATTTGAGGGAGAAAGAATTTGAATAAACTGTAAAGCTATGGAAGGAGGTTAAAGTCACCTTCGGCCCACCTTTGGGTATCAGAAATGGTTGCATAGGTGACAAATTATAAATACGGCAGAAATGGTTTGGATGATAAAAGAGAATATTTGACCAAGAGAAAAAAAAGTGTGTACCTTTGGCCGGAACAATCAAACATAGTATTTGGGAAACCTGACTAAAGTGACAGATAGCTGGATAGGTTGCAAAACTTATAGATAAGAAGGGAACAGCCCACCTCTTCCCTGCTGAAAAGAAAAACTTAAATACTCATGTGCTGTTCTTCAGAGATACTCATGAATGGAAAGATCTTTGAGTTGAATTTAACTCACTTCATAAGCATTCTTGAGTGCAGAGTCTTAGATAGAAAAGTGTTTAAAGAGGGAAAAAAAACCCCACCTTAGCCCTTAAGTGTAGCAGAAATGAAGAAAGAAAGGTACAGAATGTGTCAGGAGCTTTGTATTAACCTGGGATTTTAATAGATTAAGGGCTCCTGATTCAATTATGATTATGTTGATTGAAACAGCTTAGGATATAGAGCAAGCCACTGGGATTTTACAGACCCTGTTTGAATTATCCTTCAAGATTATCTGAATCCCTTTGCTCAATTTCTATGTTTATCCCAAACTTTTAGATGGCTAGTTTTCTCTTGAGATAATAGTAGAATAGAAGCAATACAGGCCTTTTAACATATACTAACTGAATTCTGCTCTGAACTGTATTAATAACTTGAGGATTTAAGGATGTAACACATGTACAAGTTCTGAAAATACACTAGTTCTCAGCAAATGCAATTTTCTTTTCCTTGACTTTCCCCTTGATACTGTGAAAGAGATGCCCAGTATGGTAGATATTTGCATTCTGATCTCTACAAAGATACATTCTTATTGTATAGAGAACATTTTGGGATAAGTTTGTCAAGAAATCCCTCCTGAATTTGCTTACCATGCATCAATCTTGCAGAATATCTGAGTATCTAACAGACTGGGAGCATTTAGTTTCTGTATGCAAACCAAGATCATTCCTTATCCTCTGTGGTTGCAAAAAGGCTTGCTCATAAAGCAAGCACCAAAGCAGTATTCTTCTTTAAACATCTTTTAATACATCACTGTCCAAGAGGCATGGATCCTCCTGGATCGTTTATTTATTTCAATCATTGATGTGATCATTTGAAACTGGAGGAAGGTAACTCTTTAGCATATGGTCTCATTTTCCTTCTTAGCTTCTTCTTTCTTCCTAGCAAATGGTTAATTGTGAATAACACTGGAGCATTTCCTAGGTTCTAGAAGTAGTCAAATATACATATGTATGTATCATACAGTATACAGTTCGTATGTACCTAAATTTTTGCTAAGAAAAATTTTGAGTAGGTGATAAATCAATTCATTTGAAATGCACGGGAAAGTTTGTTCTTTGAAGATACCCACAAATAGATCTCTTTCTAAATGATACTTTTAAATACAGATTCTTCATATATTGGATTTTCTAAAATATATAATTCATTCTGCATGTGAATCTATACAATGTAATGTCAAAGGGAGAGTGACTCCGTAGTGATCATCAGCACACATGCATGCACACACACAATCTCAGAGTCATATACACACTCATTCACTCTCTAAAAATATCCATATGTAATTGATTAACGAATTGAAACTCTGGTAGTTTGTGTGGTCTCTGGTGAAGAAGCTTTGTTCCGCCACTTCAAATAAATATAACTAAACTCCTGCCAGGGATTGTATCAGACAAACAGTAGTAACACTGTCTCTTGACTATAAACTCTGTCAGGGTAGACTCAGGCCTTTGAGCTTTTAGGAGCTGAGCAGAAGGAATTCTTCACCATGTCTGCCCCCAGAAAGCATCTTTGTTATGACAAATAGCAGCTTGTATTCATCATTCCCCACTATTGGTGGTAAGGGAAACAGTTTCGCCTCCATCATCAAAAAAATTAAAAATTAAAACTGGAAAGAACCCCACAGATTATCTCACACAGTGCTTTTCAGACTGTTGAATTTCATGGACTAGCAACATTTGAAAATATAATCAAAACTTCTAAAAAGCAAAATAACTAGCCAGAAGGAGGAAAGATACTGATATAGAACTTTTATATATGAAACAAGTATTTAAAAAATATCACTGCCAGTTTGAAAATGGCAGCTTAGATTCAACATATTTTTCTCTCTTTGTTTTTTTATGTTCTTAGAAATCATTCAAAGCAGAAAGAAGGCCATGAAACAAATGTACAAAATACACTTTTGGCAAAACTGGGAGGTATCTGTAGCCTCAAATTTTGGAATAAGAATGCATTTTCAAAGGCAGTAGCAAAAGAACAGGAGTGTCACAAAGAACGGGAAAGCCACAAATGTCAGAATAGTAGAGTACTTTTCTAGAGCTACTTTCAGAAACATAAAACCCTAACCACCTGTTAGCAGCATCAGAACTGGTTGTAAACATTAAGAACATACATGAATTTCAGTGTATACATATGTGAATGCCACAGCTACTATTTCTATTGGTTCAAGAAAAATACATAGTAAATAACTTTTCACCCCAAATTCTGAGTCTAAGGAAAGTTTAGAAAAATACTAGTTTCTCCTACTCATGAGCAAAAATAAATGATACATAAAGTATACACTAACTTCAAAAATAAGTACTCTAAACATAACCGAAAAATGATTGACACAAATATTCTGCAATAATCAAAATAAAGTACAGAAATGCAGAGATTAAACCTTTGCAAGAAAGAAGAAAATTATTTTCAGGCTGGGCATGGTGGCTCACGCCTATAATCCCATCACTTTGAGAGGCCAAGTGGGTGGATCACAAGGTCAGGAGTTCAAGATCACCTGGCCAAGATGGTGAAACCCTGTCTCTACTAAAAATACAAAAAAATTAGCCAGGCATGATGGCAGTCGCCTATAGTCCCAGCTACTCCGAAGGCTGAGGCAGAGAATTGCTTGAACCCAGGAGACGGAGGTTGCAGTGAGCCGAGAATGTGCCAGTACACTCCAGCCTGGGCAACACAGCAAGTGTCTGTTTCAAAAAACAAGGAAAGAAAAGAAAAAAAGAAAATTATTTTCATGGAGTATCTTCAAATTGAGACCAAATATTTTGTCACCATTAAAAATATGTCAAAATTTTTATCTTTATGAAATATAAATATGAAGAAGAGATGTAATAGCTCAAGGAGGATATAAGAATAAAACAAAAGTATGTAAAATATGAATTAATATAGCTTAGGAACAAAGTGGAATAAAAAAAAGGAAATGAAAATAAGCTGGGCAGAATGGCTCACGCCTATAATCCCAGCACTTTGGGAAGCCGAGGTGGGCAGATCACTTGAGGTCAGGAGTTCGAGACCAGCCTGGCCAACATGGGGAAACCCCATCTCTACTAAAAATACAAAAATTAGTGAAGCGTGGTGGCAGTTGCCTGTAATTCCAGCTACTCGGGAAGCTGAGGCAGGAGAATCACTTGAACACAGGGGGCAGAGGTTGCAGTGAGCTCAGATTGCATCACTGCATTCAGCCTAGGCAACAAGAGCAAGACTCCATCTCAAAAAAAAATTAAAAAAATAAATGAATAAAGATGAATTTTGAAGGTCTGATTATATATTATATGTGATATAACATATAAATATATATATATAATTTGTATTTAATAAATTTAATATATTTACATAAATATATATTATATATAATTAAAGCACTGATGAAAAATGTAGTTATACACAAAACAAATATGTAAAAAAACTTTAATCTAGCACATGAATAAGTGCTCAGACTTATTAATTATTAGGAAAATATAAATTAAGACTTCAATCAAATACCACTACACAGATACGAGAATGGCTAAAATTAAGAGACTGATAGCTCTAAATATTGGGATGACATGGAGCCTCCAGACTTACACATTGCTGGTGAGGATCAAAAATGATCCAACCACTTTAAGAAAAGGTTTAGTAGTCCTTCACAAAGATAAGCATATATGTGCCTTAGACATGGAAATTCTACTTCTTGGTATTTATTCACCAAAACAACAAAAAAAATTCTCTATAATAAGTTTGTACAGAAGAATATTTACAGTATCTTCATTAATAATTCAAAGAAGAAAAGATATACAAAGCATATAGTGTGGACTGATGCTAAGCTATTAAAAGGAATAAATTACTAACATACCCAATATTCAAATAAATATGAGACAATATGCTGAGTGAAAAAAGCTGGATTCAAAATATCATATACTGTTTGATTCCATTTATGTGAAGCTCTAGAACAAGCAAACATAAGCACATTTTTTTAAAAATTTGGGCTAGGCATGGTAGCACACGCCTGTAATCCTAGCATTTTGGAAGGTTGGGCCAACAGGAATGCTTGAGCTCAGGAGTTTGAGACTAAACTGGGCACTACTAAGACCCCCTTCTCTAAAAAATAAAAATAAATAAAAAACTTAGGCAAGCACGATGGCACACACCTGTGGTCCCAGCTACTCATAATCCTGAGGTGGGAGAATTGCTTGAGCAGACGAGGTTGAGGATGCAGTGTGCCATGATCACACTACTGCAGTTCAGCTTGGGCAATAGAGCAAGGCCCTGTCTCAAAAAAAAAAAAAAATGGAAAGAGTTGTCTTTGGTGGGGAGACTAACTGAAAAGGGGCATCAGATAATTTTCTGGAGATTAACATTTTATCTTGATGGGATTTGGGTTAAAAACTGTATACATTTGTCAAAATTGTGCAGTTAAGATTAGTGAATCTGCAAGATAGCCGTTTAGGAACAGCTCAGGATTGCAGCTCCCAGTGAAAACGCAGAGGGTGAGTGGACACCGCGTTTCTATTGCCCACAGACTAGAAAATTCCCGGGCAGAGGAGCTCCATGGTCACCAGCGCGGCTGTTTCGGCCAGTGCGGCTGTGCCGCCGGCGCCACTGCTTTGCCCCGCGCGGCTGCTTTGTTAGCTCCCCGGAGCAGCGGTTCTCCATACAAAATACAACGGTCTGGGTGCCCTTTTGGCTGGCGATTGGAGCCACGGGAAGTCGCCCATTTGCAGGTTCAAAAAGGAGACTGAGCAGAGAACCAGGACAGTAGATTCCAGGGCAAAAAAA
>NW_022436942.1:50206269-50206666 GCF_009761245.1 Sapajus apella
AAAAAAAAAAAAAAAAAAAAAAAGCGCCACAAATCTCAGTGCCGCTGTTTAAGCCAGCGCAGTGAGTGGCCGCAGGGGAAAACAAACAGAACCCAGCACCTCTTCAACAGGCGACTGGAACACCAACTTAAAAAAGGCTCTGAGGCAGGGAGCCAGGCGATCAGGCTCGGCTGGTCCCACCCCCACAAAAGAACAGCAACCAGAAACTCTGGATTGAGACTTTCACAGCAAGCGCAGCTGAACCCAGGAAGGTCGAGCTCTGTGGGGGAGGGGCGTCCGCCATTACCGAGGCAGCCCGCCGTTGCCAAGGCAACCCGCCACAGCAGAGAGACTCTGCCTCAAAGGAGGCAGGCCACCATCGCCAAAGCAGTTCTAACTACACCCATATAAACAGGAC
>NW_022436942.1:50206766-50236270 GCF_009761245.1 Sapajus apella
ACCGTCTCCTCAGGCAGCTCCCTGACCCCTATATATCCAAAGAGACAGCTCATAAAAGAGAGATCAGAGTGACACTAGGTGGGTATCCTTCTGGGACAAAGATAGCAGAAGAAGAAAACTGGTAACAACCCTTACTGTTCAGCAGCTGCGGCAGGTGAACCCCAGGCAAGCAGGGCCTGGAGTGAACCTCAGCAGACCTACAGCAGAGGGGCCAGACTGTCAGAAGGAAAACCAAGAAACAGAAATAAACTCATCATCAACAAACAGAACGTCAATCAGAAAGATTTGAGACCCAATCTGAAAGCCAGCAACTACAAAGTCGACAGGTGGATAAATCCTTAAAGATGGGAAGAAAACAGCACAAAAAGGATGAAAACACCCGAAACCAGAACACCTCTCCTCCTAAAAGGGATCACAACTCCTCACTAGCAAGGGAACAAGGTTGGATGGAGAACGAGTGTGATGAAATGACAGAATCAGACTTCAGAAGGTGGGTAGTAAGAAACTTCTGTGAACTTAAAGAACATGTTCTAACCAAATGCAAAGAAACTAAGAACCTTGAAAAAAGATTTGACGAAACGCTAACGAGAATGGACAAAATAGAAAGGAATATAAGTGAATTGATGGAGCTGAAAAACGCAACACGAGAACTTCGTGAAGCATGCACGAGTATCAACAGCCAAATTGACGAAGCAGAAGAAAGGATATCAGAGGTCGAAGATCAACTCAATGAAATAAAATGGGAAGGCAAGACTGGAGAAAAAAGGGTAAAAAGGAATGAACAAAGTCTCCAAGAAATGTGGGACTATGTGAAAAGACCTAATCTACGTTTGATAGGCATACCTGATTGCGACGAAGAGAATGAATCCAAGCTGGAAAATACTCTTCAGGATATCATCCAGGAAAACTTCCCCGACCTAGCAAGGCAGGCAAACATTCAAGTCCAGGAAATACAGAGACCACAAAGATATTCGTCAAGAAGAGCAACCCCAAGGCATATAATCATCAGATTCACCAGGGTCGAAATGAAGGAGAAAATACTAAGGGCAGCCAGAGAGAAGGGTCGGGTTACCCATAAAGGGAAGCCCATCAGACTCACAGCAGATCTCTCAGCAGAAACCCTACAAGCCAGAAGAGAGTGGGGGCCAATATTCAACATCATTAAAGAAAAGAAATTTCAACCCAGAATCTCCTATCCAGCCAAACTAAGCTTCATAAGTGAAGGAAAAATAAAATCCTTTGGGAACATGCAAGTACTCAGAGATGTGGTCACCACCAGGCCAGCTCTACAAGAGCTCCTGAAAGAGGCTCTACACATATAAAGGAACAACAAGTACCAGCTCAACTAAAGGGCAAAACAACCAGCTAGCACCAAAATGGCAGTAACAAATTCACACATAACAATATTAACCCTAAATGTAAATGTACTAAATGCCCCAATCAAAAGACACAGACTGGCAAATTGGATAAAAATACAAAACTCATCAGTGTGCTGTATCCAGGAAACCCATCTCACATGCAAGGATACACAAAGGCTCAAAATAAAGGGATGGAGGAAGATTTACCAAGCAAATGGAGAGCAAAAAAAAGCAGGAGTTGCAATTCTCATCTCTGATAAATTAGACTTTAAAGCAACAAAGATCATAAGAGACAAAGAAGGACATTACATAATGGTAAAAGGATCAATGCAACAAGAAGAGCTAACGATCCTAAATATATACGCACCCAATACAGGAGCACCCAGATACATAAGACAAGTTCTTAATGACTTACAAACAGACATAGACTCCCACACAATAATAGTGGGAGACTTTAACACCCCATTGTCAATATTAGACAAATCAACCAGACAGAAAATTAACAAGGATATCCAGGACTTGAACTCAGACCTGGACCAAGCAAACCTAATAGACATTTACAGAATTCTCCACCCCAAATCCACAGAATATGCATTCTTCTCAGCACCACATCACACCTACTCTAAAACTGACCACCTAATTGGGAGTAAATCACTCCTCAGCAAATGCAAAAGAACGGAAATCGTAACAAACAGTCTCTCAGACCACAGTGCAATCAAGTTAGAACTCAGAATTCAAAAACTAACCCAGAACCGCACAGCTTCATGGAAACTGAACAACTTGCTCTTGAATATTGACTGGATAAACAATGAAATGAAGACAGAAATAAAGATGTTCTTCGAAATCAACGAGAATGAAGACACAACATACCAGAATCTCTGGGACACATTTAAATCGGTCTCTAGAGGAAAATATATAGCAATAAGTGCCCACATGAGAAGCAAGGAGAGATCAAAAATTGACACACTATTGTCAAAACTGAAAGAGATAGAGGAGGAAGATCAAAAAAATTCAAAGTCTAGCAGAAGACAAGAAATAGCTAAGATCAGAGCAGAACTGAAGGAGATAGAGACACAAAAAACCCTTCAAAAAATCAATAAATCCAGGGGCTGGTTTTTTGAAAAGATCAACAAAATAGACAGACCACTAGCCAGATTAATAAAAAAGAAAAGAGAGAATAACCAAATTGATGCAATAAAAAACGATAAAGGGGATATCACCACAGATTCCACAGAAATTCAACCCATCATCAGAGATTATTACAAACAACTCTATGCACACAAACTAATAAACCTGGAAGAAATGAATAAATTTCTGGACACTTGCGTCCTCCCAAGCCTAAACCAGGAAGAAGCCAAAACCCTGAACACACCCATAACAAGGTCTGAAGTTGAGGCAGCAATTATGAGCTTACCACCCAAAAAAAGCCCAGGTCCAGATGGGTTCACAGCTGAATTCTACCAGACATACAAAGAGGAGCTGGTACCATTCCTTCTGAAACTATTCCAAACAATACAAAAAGAGGGAATTCTTTCCAAATCATTTTATGAGACCAATGTCATCCTGATTCCAAAACCCGGCAGAGACTCAACAAGAAAAGAAAACTTCAGGCCAATATCCATGATGAACATAGATGCAAAAATCTTCAATAAAATACTGACAAGCCAATTGCAACAGCAAATCAAAAAGTTTATCCACCATGATCAAGTAGGCTTCATCCCGGGGATGCAAGGCTGGTTCAACATACGCAAGTCTATAAACGTAATTCACCACATAAACAGAACCGAAGACAAAAACCACATGATTATCTCAATTGATGCAGAGAAGGCCTTTGGCAAAATTCAACAGCCCTTTATGCTAAAAACCCTCAATAAGCTAGGTATTGATGGAATGTATCTCAAAATAATAAAAGCTATTTATGACAAACCAACAGCCAATATTATACTGAATGGGCAAAAATTGGAAGCATTCCCCTTGAAATGTGGCACCAGACAAGGATGCCCTCTCTCACCACTGCTATTCAATATAGTATTAGAAGTTCTAGCCAGAGCAATCAGGCAAGAAAAATAAATAAAGGGCATTCAAATAGGAAAGGAGGAAGTCAAATTGCCTCTATTTGCAGACGACATGATTGTATATCTAGAAGACCCCATCGTCTCAGCCCAAAAGCTCCTGAAACTGATAAGCAACTTCAGCAAAGTCTCAGGATACAAAATCAGTGTGCAAAAATCACATGCATTCCTATACACCAATAACAGACTTAAAGAGAGCCAAATCAAGAACAAACTTCCATTCACAATTGCCACAAAGAGAATAAAATACCTAGGAATACAACTAACAAGGAATGTAAAGGACCTCTTCAAGGAGAACTATAAGCCACTGCTCAACGAAATAAGAGAGGACACAAACAGATGAAGAAACATTCCATGTTCATGGTTAGGTAGAATCAATATTGTGAAAATGGCCATACTGCCCAAAGTAATTTACAGATTCAATGCTATCTCCATCAAGCTACCAATGACCTTCTTCGCAGAACTGGAAAAAACCACCTTAAACTTCATATGGAACCAAAAGAGAGCCCGCATAGCCAAGTCAATTCTAAGCAAAAAGAACAAAGTGGGGGGCATCACACTACCGGACTTCAAAC
The DNA here is from genome assembly GCF_009761245.1 of Sapajus apella. Lineage (NCBI taxonomy): Eukaryota > Metazoa > Chordata > Mammalia > Primates > Cebidae > Sapajus > Sapajus apella. The sequence goes on from NW_022436942.1 coordinate 50,210,772, forward strand.
TATACTACAAGGCTACAGTAATCAAAACAGCATGGTACTGGTACCAAAACAGAGATATACAACAATTGAACAGAACAGAGGTCTCGGAGGCAACAGAACATATCTACAACCATCTGATCTTTGACAAACCTGACAAAAACAAGCAATGGGGAAAGGATTCCCTGTTCAATAAATGGTGTTGGGAAAACTGGCTAGCCATGTGCAGAAAGCAGAAACTGGACCCCTTCCTGATACCTTACACTAAAATTAACTCCAGATGGATTAAAAACTTAAACATAAGACCTAACACCATAAAAACCCTAGAAGAAAATCTAGGCAAAACCATTCAGGACGTAGGTGTAGGCAAGGACTTCATGACCAAAACACCAAAAGCATTGACAACAAAAGCCAAAATAGACAAATGGGACCTAATCAAACTCCACAGCTTCTGCACAGCAAAAGAAACAATCATTAGAGTGAATCGGCAACCAACAGAATGGGAAAAAATTTTTGCAGTTTACCCATCTGACAAAGGGCTGATATCCAGAATTTACAAAGAACTAAAACAGATTTATAAGAAAAAAACTAACAAGCCCATTCAAAAGTGGGCAAAGGATATGAACAGACACTTTACAAAAGAAGACATACATGAGGCCAACAAACATATGAAAAAATGCTCATCATCACTGGTCATCAGAGAAATGCAAATCAAAACAACATTGAGATACCATCTCACGCCAGTTAGAATGGCGATCATTAAAAAATCTGGAGACAACAGATGCTGGAGAGGATGTGGAGAAATAGGAACACTTTTACACTCTTGGAGGGAGTGTAAATTAGTTCTACCATTGTGGAAGACAGTGTGGCGATTCCTCAAGGACCTAGAAATAGAAATTCCATTTGACCCAGCAATCCCGTTACTGGGTATATATCCAAAGGATTACAAATCATTCTACTATAAGGACACGTGCACATGAATGTTCATTGCAGCACTGTTTACAATAGCAAAGACCTGGAACCAACCCAAATGCCCATCGAAGATAGACTGGATAGGGAAAATGTGGCACATATACACCATGGAATATTATGCAGCCATCAAAAACGATGAGTTTGGGTCCTTTGTAGGGACATGGATGAACCTGGAAACCATCATTCTCAGCAAACTGACACAAGAGCAGAAGATCAAACACCGCATGTTCTCACTCATAGGCGGGTGTTGAACAATGAGAACACCTGGACACAGGGAGGGGAGCACTACACACTGGGGTCTGTTGGGGGGAAATAGGGGAGGGACGGTGGGGGGTGGGGAGCTGGGGAGAGATAGCAAGGGAAGAAATGCCAGACGTAGGTGATGGGGAGGAAGGCAGCAAATCACACTGCCACGTGTGTGCCTATGCAACAATTTTGCATGTTCTTCACATGTACCCCAAAATCTAAAATGCAATAAAATAAATAAATGGGAAAAAAAGACAGATATATTAATAGTGCTTCAATGACTGTGCCTTTTAATCACCACATGGAACCTGCCTATCACTAGAGTAGGCAAGAGAAATGCCTATATTGAAACATATATATTGGAAATGCCTACATTGGATATTCCAGTGAAAGAAAGTGAACACTATAGACAATTGTAGAACTAAACCTCATGAGGGAAGGTCTTTTGGTGTCTGCATGTGTCTGTTTTGTTCATTATTCTACTCTTCATACCTACAAAAACAACTGTTGTTTATTATGTGTTTAATAAATAACTGTATAATGAATGAAAAAAAAAAGATTAGTGAATCTAAATGTTTGTACATTTAACTAAAAAAAAAAAGACAACCAATACTAATGAATAATCAAATAAGAGTTGCAGAGTCGGTGGATAAAGCAAAAATGGATGTTTTTATTTTTGTGCTTTTTCCTTTTTTAATTATTCATTTTTTTATTTTAATAGTTTTTGGGAGACAGGTGGTGTTTTGTTACATGGTAAGTTCTTTAGTGGTAGTTTCTGAGATTCTGATGCACCCACCACCTGAGCAGTGTGGACTGTACCCGATGTGCAATCTGTTATTCCTCACACCCTCCCACCCTTTCCCAAGTTCCCAAAATCCATTGCGTCATTCTTATGCCTTTGCCTTCTTATAGCTTAGCTCCCACTTATATATATATATGGGAGATATCTATCTATCTATCTATAATCAAAAGGGAACACTTTTACACTATTGTGTGTGTATGTGTATATATATGTGTATATATATGTATATATATACCACATTTTCATTGTCCACTCATTGATTGATGGGCATTTGGGCTGGTTCGTATTTTTACAATTGTGAATCATGGTGCTATAATATATATATGTATATTATATATATATATTATATTATATATATTATATTATATATATATTATATTTTATATATATATTGCAATTGTGAATCATGGTGCTATAAACATGCACGTGCGGGTATCTTTTCATATAATGACTTCTTTTTTTCTGAGTAGACATTCAGTAGGGGGATTGCTGGATCAAATGGTAGATCTACTTTTCTTTAGGGAAAAGTAGATGTGTTTTCCATAGTGGTTGTACTAGTTTACATTCCCACCAACACTGTAAAAGTGTTCCCTTTTCACCATATCCATGCCAACATCCATTACTTTTTGATTTTTTGAATATGGCCATTCTTGCAGGAGTGAGGTGGTATCACATTGTGGTTTTGGTTTGCATTTCCCCGATAATTAGTGATGCTGATCATTTTTCCATGTTTGTTGGCCATTTGTATATCTTCTTTTAAAAATTGTCTATTCATGTTCTTAGCCCGGTTTTTGATGGGATTGTTTGTTTTGTTCTTGCTGATTTGTTTGAGTTCTTTGTAGATTTCAGATATTAGCCCTTTGTCACATGTACATTGTGAAGATTTTCTCCCACTCTGTGGGTTACCTGTCAACTCTGCAGGTAATTTCTTTTGCTGTACAGAAGCTTTTTAATGTAATTGAGTCCCACCTATTTATTTTGCTTTTGTTGCATTTGCTTTTGGGTTCTTAGTCATGAAGTCTTTGCCTAAGCCAGCGTCTAGAAGGGCTTTTCTAATGTTATCTTCTAGAATTTTCATGGTTTCAGGTCTTAGATATAAGTATTTGATTCGTCTTCAGTTGATTTTTGTATAGAGTAAGAGATAAGGATCCAGTTTTATTCTTCTGCATGTGGCTTGCCAGTTACCCCAGCACCAAACATGGCAGAATTTTGATTATTTTTGAAGCTGAGAGATGGCTTCATGGGAATTTATTTAATCATTCTTCTTTCTTTGTATAAGTTTGAATTCTCCCCAAATAACAGTTAAAATTTCTGAAATAAGGAAAAACATTCTACTTATAGAATTGGCATAATAATGCAAGGAAAACAGATTTGTTTGTTTGTTTTTCTGGTCTGAATTTCATTTATCTGTTATTAACATCATGACTGATAGGTTTTTTAAATATGCATTTGCTTGTTATTTCTTTGCCAAGCCTTTTCATTTTAACTATCTAAATGTCTTTGTTTTAAGCATATCTTTTCATATAGGCTTTAGTTGCATTTTGCTTTGTTAGTCAAACTGAAGTTTTTCCTTTCAGTATGTGCAATAGCTCATATTGATATGAATGATAGTTTTAGTCTTAGTTCTACAATATTGTTTCATATTAACTTTTCAATGTCTTTCATGTTGTGGTTTGAGTTTTCTGTGATTTTAGTATTTCTTTTGATATTTAGAAAGTATAGCTTTTTTTCTCCAGTTGTTACATTTATATTAATAACTGTATATGACACCCTTAAGTCACATGTTTCTTTGGAAGCTCAGTTTTTACTATGAGAAATATTGAAATTAGGAAATATCTATTTATTTTCTTCTTTCCTGTTTCTCACTTTTCAATTTTAACCACTGATACAATTTTACTTTTACTGCTTTTATTCCTAAGTATATTAAGCTATTTCATTTGTGAATTTCAGCTAATATCCTTACACTCCCTATTAAAATCTATGGAAATATCAAGAAGCTAATTTGACTTCCCATTACTTCTCCTCATTTTGTATTTTTGTTAGTTGTACAATGCCTTTTGATATAGTTTGGGTATGTGTCCCCTCTAAATATCATGTTGAATTGTAATCCCCAATGTGGGAGGTAGGGCCTGGTGGGAGGTGATTAAATTATGGGGACAGATTTCTCTTGAATAGTTTAGCTCCATCCCCCTGTTGCTGACTCATGACAGTGAGTGAGTTCTCAGAGATCTGGTCGTTCAAAAGTGTGTGGCACCTTCCTTCTTCCCTCCCAACACCCTCTCTTGCTCCTGTTCTCTCCATGTGACGTGCCTGCTCCCACTTTGCTTTCCACCATGAATAAAAGCTCCTTGGGGCCTCCCCAGATGCCAAGCAGATGCTGGCTCTATGCTTCCTGTACAGCCTACAGAACCATGAGCTAATTAAACCTCTTTTCTTTACAAATTACCCAGTCTCAGGTATTTCTTTATAGCAATACAAGAATGCCCTAAATATACCTTTTATTCTTAAAGTACATTATATTTATATACTATTCTGCCAAGATTTATCTTCCTCTTTTTGTCTCAGTTCTACAGTTAAATATGTTCACTTCATACCTCATAGACCTTATAAATGAAGTTTCTCCAGTCATTTTGTACTGACAGAAGTTTATTCTCTACTGCATTCCTGAGCAAATACCCATGGGAATGATATTCCCAGGTAGCCAGCCTGTTCAAAACCTCCTTTGATTGGTTGTCAATGGCCTTGCACTTGAAGGATATAAAAACTTATGCCTTATATTTGTTTCCTGAGTGTTGTAAAAGCTGTTTTATCACTTCCTAACCTAAAAAAAAATGCATTTTGCTGTTTTTCTTTCTCAATTGAGGTAAAATTTTTAAACATTGAAATTTATCCTTTTTATTGTATAGTTCTGGAGCTTCTAAATACACTTATTAATAGGTTGTAAGAATTCTGTTCCAAAGAAACTAAAGTCCTCATTTCTTTACTTGCTGTGAGCAAAGGTTGTTTGTAGTTTCAACAGTCTCCTATATTCCTTGGCTCATGGACCCTTTCTCTGTCTTCAAAGCCAGCAATGGCCAATTGAGTCCTTCTCATGCTTCAAATCTCCCTGACCTCTCTTTCTGCTTCCTCTCTCCTGCCTTTCTCTTTTACTGCATATCTCTGACTGACTCTTACATTTTCTGTTCTGCTTTTAATGTCAACTAATTAGTAACTTTAATTACATCTGCCAAGCCCTTTTACAACAGTATGTAAAGTCATGTTTGATTATATTATCTTTACAACAGGAATGAGAATCTTGGGGGGGGCACCTTTAGAATTCTGCTTACCATATACAGACATGAAAAAACTCACTTGATTTTACTTGCAAGGGAAATATAAACTAAACATACACTGAGATACCATTTTTCACCTTCCATTTAGGCTAAGATCTACCAGTATGATAACATGCTGATGAAGGATAGGAGTAACAGGAACTTGGATATATTGCTACTAGAAGTTTTGACTGGCATAACATTGATAGAGGGTAATGTGGCAAAACCACAACTGCAAAGATAAATACATGTTTGTCCAGAAATTCTACTTCTACAAGTTTTTCTACAGATGTTACATATGCATGGAATGAACAAGGTTGTTTACTGCATGTTGATTTTTGTAGCAAAATATTGAATGTAAACTAAATACCCAGGGAGTAGTTAGCAAGGTAGCATAACTTGACATCAATAGAACACAATACATAGACTACAATAGAATACATAAAAACAATGATGAATTTCTTTATATACTATTACAAGTGATATGTAAGCTATATTATTTTTAAAAGTTATAGAACAGCAAATATTATATACAACCAGTTGAAAATAAAAAGGAGAAGCAGAATATATACACCTATATGCATTTGCTTACATCAGCATAAAATATCTCTGGAAGTACATTGAGAGAAACACAATAATAATTGATGCCTTCAGGGAAGAGAAATTGGTGGTACCTGGTGGAAACTTTTGAGACGTTTTGCATCTTGGATCATGTAAATGTATAACCTAGATAATAGCTAAGTGAGTAAAACAAACTATGTAAAGTTCTTTCTACCAACACCCCCATATCTTGAAAGTAAATATTTTTACTGGAAAGGCAGACATCTAATGACTGTGTATCAACCAGCCTGCAGAGCAACTTCTGGACATCATCTTTTTCTATCTTTAGAAACATCTCTATAATTAATAGTAGTCTCCTTGTTTTATAATTGAAAGACTGAAGCTCAGAAAGATGTGCAATTACCCAGGATTGCACAAGTGCTAAGACATTTGTCCAGGGTTTGACCTGGAGCAATTTTCTATCCCAATTTTAACCACTGCATGATAAGGAGACTATATTTTTATTAAAAAAGAATATTATCTTAGAACAAAGAATATCCTTTTTAATAAATATCTTTATATAAAATTAAACCCATTGCCTTTCTATTTTCCATTTTATGTTTACAGTGGCACTGGTCTCCAAATTAAGGCTTAAGAAATACTGATGGAGGCCAGGCATGGTGGCTCACGCCTGTAATCACAGCACTTTGGGAGGCCGAGGTAGGTGGATCACCTGAGGTCAGGCATTCAAGAACAGCTTGGCCAAATGGTGAAACCCCATCTATACTAAAAATACAAAATTAGCCAGGTATGATGGTGCATGCCTGTGATCCCAACTACTTAGGTGGCTGTGGCGGCAGTGAAATCTCTTGAACCAGGGAGGCAGAGGTTGCAGTGAGCTGCGATCGCATCACTGCACTCCAGCCTGGGCAAAAACAGTAAAACTCAATCAAGAGAAAGGAAGAAAGGAAGAAGGAAGGAAGGAAGGAAGGAAGGAAGGAAGGAAGGAAGGAAGGAAGGAAGGAAGGAAGGAAGATGGAGTTCAGTCTGCAGCTGAATACTGCAGTCCCTACTATAACACCTTCCACAGGAAGACCCAACACCTCTCCTCGAAAAACTTTATTGACAGTGAACTTTCCCATAGGGCAACTTTCTCACAAAGCAGTCTATTCCTTGTGTTCAGGCAAGTTTCAGTACAGGAAAGTTTGTGCTACATCAGTCTGAAACAGGATCTCCTTGCAATCTTGGTGTCTTTGTCCTAAATGTCCCCTGTGGGGCCACCATGGAAGACTGAATTAATTATCTTCCTTAAGACAGCTCTTCAAGCATTCAAAATATTTCCATTTCAAGTTCAAACCTTCCAAGCTTCTCTGTGTCACATGCAATAGGATCTTTTTTTAAGTCTCCCAATGTGCATGAACAAGTAATTCTCCTTTGATGTCACTCCAGTTTATCAATGTTATTGATAGAATATTTTACCAGGGAAAACTGACCAACAGAAAGCCAGCAGGGGTATGGCCACCAGTTTCTAAATAGCATCCTGTTAACAGCAAGCAAAAATAGATGTTCTCTATGACGGGAAGATCAGCCTGCTTGTATAAAGCAAGCAGGCCTATACAATCTTTAATTATTTTTCACATTTGTAACTTAGGTTTCCCACCACACACACACACACACGAGCGCGTGCACACACGAACGCACATGCATGCACGCACATGCATGCACGTGCACGTACACACACACACACACAGAGAGAGAATGTATTTGTTGCCTTAAGGGCAAGATTTTATTATTTCCATTTAAGTTTTTTCAGAGTGAAGTTGTTGAAAAAGAAGAAAGCTAAATTCAGAGGAAAAAAAATGGAGAAAGTGGAGAAAGTTAAAAATGAAAAAAAAAAGAACTTGAAATATATACTAGTATGACTTGGTATATTCTTTTTTCATTATTGAAATGTCTATTGAAACTCCTGGCTTTTTTTGCACAAAATATTTAAGATTCTTTGTTAGCATCTAAATTTCAGACCATTAATGAAATTACATCATTAAATGTTATAAATAGCTAATATTTACTGAAGCTTTTGTGTACCAGGAACTATTACAAGGGCTTCCAATGAAAGACATGTTTTTATTTCACAATCCTATGACATAGATATTATATTCTTCTTTTAAAGATAAAACTGAGGTAATTTATTTGCCCAAGGTCCTCGAATAAATGATCAATAAAGCTACTATTCAGAGCTAAGAAGTTCAGATTTGAAACAAATGACATGCTGTTAATTATATAATAGTTCTGGAAAGAGTCATGCGTGCTTGAGTTCCTTCTTGAAAAAAGGTAAAAATATTGAAATTCAGAATATGCAGTATCAGTAATGACTATAGACCAGGAAAAAGCTGCAGTCAAATTAGACGAAAACTCAATCATAGAAGGAAAGTAATAGGCATAGTGGTTAGGTGCAATGCATATGCTTTGAAATCACAGACCAGACTTGAATTCAACTCTGCTGTTTACCAAGGTAAGGATATGGACAAATAACCTGACCTGAAGCCCCAGTTTCCTTGTCTGCAAAATGAAGACAATATCTCCTTCAAAGGGCTCTTACCAAGAACAAATGTGATAATATATGTAAATCACTTCACAATACTGGACACATAGTATGCACTTAATAAATGACGGCTATTACATTATTAAAATAAATGACGGCTATTATATTATTATTATAGTCAAGTTTGAGTCATGACACCGGAGGGAGCTTATGCCTGGTAAATTCAATTTTCTCCCTCAGTGAAGTTGCTCATGTTCCTAACCTCCAGTAGTGCCTAATTCAGGAATGTGTGCTTAATAATTAATCATAGATTATATTTTATTGCATTAGCTAATGTTGCTTTCCACTTTTAGCTGTTGCATAACTTCATGAGGATTTGCCATTTTTTTCATTAACAAAAGGAAAATATAAAAAAAAGAAATCTGAAGAATATTCTCTTTTATACCATTTCCAAAGAGTATTATTCCTTCCATGGTGTCATTTATTGTCTACTATAAAAGACTATTAAAATGTCAGTAACAATTGCAGTTTCTGTGGCTAGGTAATACATACTGTTTAGAATAAAATTTCAACAAAGTATGTAGCTGAGAGCCTGGAATAATCACAGACGTTTATCAGAATCAACATAAGTGGAAAGAAAAGAATCATTTTGTTTAAAATAGAAATATTATTTTTAGGGCCGGGCGCGGCTGCTCAAGCCTGTAATCCCAGCACTTTGGGAGGCCGAGGCGGGTGGATCACGAGGTCAAGAGATCGAGACCATCCTGGTCAACACGGTGAAACCCCGTCTCTACTAAAAATACAAAAAATTAGCTGGGCATGGTGGCGCGTGCCTGTAATCCCAGCTGCTCAGGAGGCTGAGGCAGGAGAATTGCCTGAACCCAGGAGGCGGAGGTTGCGGTGAGCCGAGATCGCGCCATTGCACTCCAGCCTGGGTAACAAGAGCGAAACTCCGTTCCTAAAAAAAAAAAAAAAAGAAAAGAAATATTATTTTTATTGTTTACTTTGGATATCAGTACTAATGTATTGTCACACTATTTGCAGCTTTTTTTTTTTTTTTTTTTTTTTTTTTTAGACAGGGCTTTTTTCTGCCACCCACTCTGGAGTACAGTGGTGTGGCCCTGGCTCACGAGCAACCTCCACCTCCCGGTTCAAGAAATTCTCATGTTTTAGCTGGGACTGCAGGCACAGGCACCACGCCTGGCTAATTTTTGTATATTTAGAAGAGATGGGGTTTTGCCATGTTGTCCAGGAAGGTCTCGCATTCCTGACCTCAAGTGGTCTGCCCGCCTCGGCCTCCCAGAGTGCTGGGATTACAGGTGTGAGCCACCGCACCGGGCTGCAGTGTTGTTTATGGTTAAAGTTGTCAGGCAAAAGCCTCAGGTTCTTTTCAGGTTTCCAAGGACTGTCTCTCTCAGGAAAAGTCTCTCCAGGCACAAATGACTGACAATCCTAGGAATGACCAATTCTAGCCAATTTCACTTCGAATAGCAGATTGATAAAATTATATTCAATACTTTTAAATGCAACTTAATTTTACTAATGGAGACTATGTTATTGAAAAGTGAGGTTGAAATTGAAGTCAGATGCTCTGATTTTTCTGTCTTCAACTGAATTATCTTCCTGTTGAATTTAGAATATAATCTACACTCCTTACCAAACTCTTTAAGGTCTTCTGCAGATTTGCCCTTGCCTCTTTCTCTGACCGCGTCTCTTTTGCATCTTCCCTTGTGCATTGTCCTCTAACCACACTGGCAATCCCTCACGACTGGAGCTTTCCTGACTTCCTGGCTTTTTGCCAGGATTCCTCCTGCAAAATTCACTTCTTACAGACCTTTACTTAAATGGCCCCTATTATCATTTAAGTCTCACCTCAAAGGCCTGACCTGAGATATCCCTACCTTGATTATCCAATTTAAAATTGACCCCCCCATTCCAGTGATACACTGGGCAAATCCTTACATTTTATTTCTGAAGATCACTATCTGAAGCTATCACAGTTATTTCCATGTTTATTGTTTGCCTCTACTGGAATGTAAGAATTAAGAGCAGTAAGTATCTGTTTTGATCATGGCTGAATCCTCCATCCTCTAGAGGAGTGCCTGGTACATGTAGATCCTCAAGACATATTTGTGCAATTAAATTATGGAAATTTTAAATACATTCAAATTAGAACAATAGTATAGTGGCTACACCTACTCTGGAATTAGCCTGCTTAGGTTTTCATAGGCCAGTTCTGCCACTTGCAGCTCCTTATTATTCTGTCTGTCACTTGTATCTATTTATCTAAAGAGCAGCTTTATGCTAGAAACTAGACATATTCTTAAATTGGGGCAAGAGTTATTGCAGTTATTACTATCATCTAATGGCAAAAACCACAATTACTTTTGCACCAACACAATATCTTACAGGATCACCGAAAGAATCGCCTGCAATAATGAATGTATTCAATACAATAAGTTCTCAGTCAATATTAACTATAACTATGCATTTCTTTTGTATTTGAAAGCCTTGTTTTTTTAGAGATTTTATCATATACACATTTAAAGTAGAACTGTTAAGAATCTCCTGGCTAATGTGGGTAATTCTTTGTATTATTAACTCATATGTGCTTTATTCTGGGATTAGCAAATGCAAGATAGCATCCCCTTTTTTCTTTGAAATTGTTGTGTTCTAGAGGCTCTTACCCACTTCATGCATGTAACATTTAATTTCTGTGCCAACAACTTTCACTGCTTCATTCGTGTATCAAGTAAATGAATTTATCTAAAGGACAGCTTTGTGCTAGAAACTGGGGATATTCTCAAGCTATATGGGAGGGTAGGTAACTATTAAACATATTCAAAATTATATAACTACAATCTGAGATAAGTCTTATGAAGGACTTATAGAGGGTGCTATGAAAGTTTGTCACAATAAGACTCAATTTAGATTTAGAAGTGGGAACTCTAAGGAAAGAAATCCTGCAAGAAATTATATTTGAGCTGAAGTTAAAGGCTGAGTGCAAGTGAGCCAGGCAGAATCTAGAAGACACAAGGTTCTGAGGAGAGAAAACCAAATTTGCAAAGTTCCTGAGAAATAAGGACATTAAAAACTTTGAGGAAACAGAAAAGTCTTGATATAAGGTGATGAGTGGAGGGCAGAAGGTTAGAGATGAGTCTGTAGTGGAGACGGAGGCCAAATCCTGAGTACCTTAAAGACAGCATCAGGAATTAAAGATTTTATCTTTCCTGCAGTTGAAACCCATGAAGATTTTATGGAGATGAGTCAAGATCATATGTGCATGCTCAGAAACTCACTTTGACTGCATTGTTGAAGATGGATAGGAAGGCAGGCAGAGGTTATCGCATTTGGGTAGAGAGGTGGTGGCTGAGAATAGAGAAGAGATGATGAGAGAGAGAAGTGAATAAATCCAAGAAATATTCCACTCTCAGTCATGAAGCAACAGAAGTTAGCATGAAGTATGTAGAGTATCAGAAGTCTTTAATTAAGTAACAATGAAAAATCACATAGCTAAAATCGCTAACCAGTCAATCAAAGGTAGTTATTATGGTTATCAGCCATTATCTTAGGTTTGATATCTTGGTATCCCTCATTAGCTCCAGTAAAGCAAGAATGAAAAAAAGTCACATTAAAGAGCTGACCTCTTTGAAAAAGTTTTAATTTAAATATAAAATATGAGTTTTCATTGGTACACTTTCCTAGATACACAGTTGTGTCTGAAACCTGTTTCTTTCCAATTTACCTACAAATAAATTGCCACCACTGTTACATAAATTGGATGTGTATTCTCCAGCTATAAGAAATAGGATGACAGTTCATTTTAACAAACATGTATTCAACACTGCCTGTATGCCAGCCACTGTGATATGTGGTGGCAACGTAAGATCAAAAGATTTGTCTCCACTGAAGAATACAACAGATGCACCTTCATTCTAGTACTTGTAATTGTTTATTATCATAAAATGGTTATAAGGAACAGCAAATGCACTGGCCAATCATGTCCAAAATGGCACTTTTACAGCAAGTGTGCTATAAATAAAATCACTACATTTGTTGAATGTTCTTCAACATTTACATGAACAAAATGAAAGATAAGTAGGTACTTAGATCCAATATCATCAGTTCCATGACAGTAGGTGCTATGTCCATTTTGTTCAGTATTGTATTTTCAACATTTAACTCATTATCTAGGACATGGTAGATATCTGTCACAGTAATAAATGACAAAATTAAAATGCTTGGATTCTGCCACGTGGGTAGAATTAAAAGCCCCTACATCTAGAAGGGCCCATCAGATACATAAATATTCAAAATCATATTTCACAGGGACTAAATTTGGCTTTTTCCAGATAAAATTGCCTTTCCATTCTTTTTGGCCAAAAACTCTAGGGTTTTCCTAAGAGTTCATTGAAACAATCAGCAAATACACACACACACACACACACACACACACACACACACACACACACGCATGCATCACACACACACGTATAATTTCCACTCAATTTACTTATACATGTATCTTATATATAAATAGCAGTCTCATATCTGTACATATATACACTAAATATATTATATATACTTGTACATACTGGAATATATATGAGTGTGTACAGATATATGAGACTACTATATATATGAGAGAAACGTATATATAAATTGAGTGAAAATTATACATACATCTTATATTACGTGTAGTGGTACATAATATATATTTACAATAGAGAGAGAGTGAAATATTCTACTCATTGGTTTTGCTAAGGTCCACTTCTATGTAGAAATTAACTAACCTTCTGTCTGGGAAAGAAGTTAAGGCCTAATCTTTCACAAAACCCCTTCTCCCATGTCTGGTAATCAAATCAGTTGCAAAATTTTCTTTATATCTAGTATGCCTTGGGTATTTGCAGGTTGTTCGGAAATAAGAATAAACAAAATAAGGCCTGCACTCAAATATTTTCCAGTTTAGTTGAAGAGAAAGAGAAGTAAGCAAACAATTAAAATCCAGTATGCCTGGTGCTATAAAAGAATGACATCAGAGCCTTGAAAAAACATGTCCCAGTCAGCTTGGGCTGCTACAGCAAAATAACATAGATTAGGTGACTTAAATAACAGACAGTAGTTTTCTCAGAGTTCTGTAGGCAGTAAAGCCCAAGACCAAAGTTTCAACAGGGTTCAGTTTCTGGTGAGAGCTTCCTTCCTGCTGGCAGACACCTGCCTTTAGCTATGTCTTCACATGACAGAGAGAGAGAAGCAGCCCAGGTTTCTCTTCCACTTCTTATAAGGACACCAATCTTACAAAGTTAGATCCCCACACTTAGGACATTATTTAACCTTTATTATTTCCTTAAAGACACTATCTCCATATGCAGCTGCATTTGGAATTAGAGCTTCAAAATAAGTGATTATTTTTTAGAGTAAGCGAATTTTGGGGGACACAATTCATCCATAGTAAGGCACTGAAGGCAGAGAAAGGGCTGATAGACATTACAGAGAAAGAGCAGTCAGGAAGCAGTCCTATTAGGGAAATGATTATGACTTTCTATTAATATGAGGAGGGGACAGCGTGAACACGTATGGAGGAAAGAACTTGAAGAATAATATACAATGTGAATGAGAGTGGGGCCATTGTTGGCAGCTAGAAATAGGCATTCGGGAGTCATCAGCATGGTAGACTAAATAAAACCACCAAGGTAGATAGAGGAAAGTCCTGGTGATTCACTTCCGGCATGGCACATCCACAAATAGAGTTTGCTGAAAGGAGGAGGATCCTGCAGAGGAATCTGAGAATGGGTGATCAGTGAAGTAGGCGGGGGGAGATCCAGCAGAGTGTGTGTTTCAGATACCAAGAGAAGCCTGAGTTTCGAAGAGGAGGGTCAAAGTTCAAAGGTGGTAAACGCTACTGATGAGTCTAGCAAGATGTACACTGAGATTGACGTCAGCTTAGCAAAGGGGGAGATTAGTATTTGTAATGTGAACCAGAGCAATTTGCCTGCAGTTGTAAAGACTGGGCTGAAGCAGGGTCAAGAAAGGACATGAGCCCTGGAGAAAGCAAGTATCAAGGCTTCAAGGAATTTTGCTGTAAAGGGAAACAAAGGAAGGGTATGTAATATGGTATAGCTCCAAACAGAAATAGAGCCCCTGGTACCCCAGTATGTCTACCTGCTCCAAAATTCACGTTATGCAACTTTATATTTATGTGTACTATCACCTGGAAGAGGGTTGACTATGATAAAAAAACAAAAGATTAACTGAAAACAACTGAACAAGCCCACTTTTTGAAATATGAACTATAGTTTACTAAACAGCTTTCTAAAGCTTAATTATACGTTTAACAGACAAGAAATTACATGTTTTGGTTTTGATTTTGACTTCCAATTCCTTCTTTAGATAAAAGTCTGTAAACTTCTTAGCCATATTAAGGAATGCGTCTCTGCTCTGGCTGTACTGAAATCCTCTTCTTTTCATATTCAGCGGCTTCATCACCTACTTCTTACTTGTTTTTACTATTTATTTCCTTAACTTTATGAATTAGAATGGTAAGATTTTTATAATAGTGACCCCCTTTTCTCTGTTATTTGTTTGTGTTGTTTTATGTTGGCTCTGGAAAATTTGTATCATGCTGAGTTTTATGTGAAAGTTTACCTAAATATATATCATCAAAGGTATTTTTAAGGTTTAGTCCATCTGTCTGCTCTTTGATAAACCACAAGATTCCCTGTCCATGGCTTCTTCTGATCTGCTTTAATTCTGTGGCTTTATGAATTTTTATTTTATTCTCAAGTGTGACAGAGACATTCTATGGTGAACCTCCTAATTATCCACAACTTTGTGTAATCCTCTCCCTCAATTGTGAGTAGAACTCTAAAATTGCGTCCGCCCAGTTGAATACAATAAAGGTGATGAACCATCTCTCCTGTGATTATGTTACATTATGTAAGACTCAGACTGGAGATTCAGAAGCCAGCAGGCATACTATGTACTGCCTCTGGAGAGTCGCATGTGACCCAGTTCCATGGGTGACCTCTAGGACCTGTATGACTGAGGTAGCACCTTACTGGCTATGGCTCTAAAACTGAGCTCGCAAGTGCTTTCTTCCCTAGTCTAACATTCAGATGTGAACAAAGCCACTTTCACCTTGATTACAGACTTGAGAGAGTTATCAGTCGACCCAGTCAAAACATGTCTGAACTACTGACTCAAAGAACCTGTCAGATAATAAATGTTTGTTGTTTTAAGCCTCTGAATGTGTGGTGATTTGTTATGGTGCAATATAAAATGCATACACAATGCTTTCTGTGTTTTCTAAGACCATGTCTCCTTTTATGTACACATCACTGGATGTTTTTAGACCCAAATTGATAGTCTCTATCATTAAGAGAGAGCTTTGACAAATTTAAATGTATTATATCTATAGTCATATCAAATCATTTCTATTATCATATATCATATTGTTCATTTGTAATGCTTTCTTTTTTTTCTTTTTTCCCTCATTTTTGGTTCTTGGTTAGATAGCTTGAGTACCCTTCAAGTTGCTCAAAATTATACATTCAATTTTTTTTTTTTGAGACAGAGTCTTGCTCTGTTGCCCAGACTGGAGTGCAGTGGCATGACCTCGGCTCACTGCAACCTCTGCCTCTTGGGGTCAAGAGATTCTCCTGCCTCAGCCCCCTGAGTAGGTGGGACTACAGGCATACACCACCATGCCAGGCTAATTCTTGTATTTTTAGTAGAGATGGGGTTTCACCATGTTAGTCAGGCTTGTCTCGAACTCTTGACCTCATGATCTTCCCCCCTCAGCCTCCCAAAGTGCTGGAATTACAGGCATGAGCCACCACACCTGGCCTATACATTCTATTTTTATGTTAATGGCTGGGCTTCTTGTATATACTTAAAATTATTTAATCCTATTTATTCTTAAAACAATTAATATGTATATTTTCCCCTAGTAGAATAAGTATTTTAGCTGATTGCCATTTTAATTTTGTCTCCCCTTGCTATTATATTAATAATGTCTCAAATTTAAATTAGAAATAAGCTATACTATTTCAACTTCACATAGAATCTTCTGGACTGATTAGTTAATGAGAATTTCCTTTTAAAGTGTTTTGATTTGGGTCTTTGGCAAAGCATGTGATGTCTTATATGCCTGAGAATATTTTTACATTACACCTTAATTTTGGAATGACAAGTTTGTTGGTTATAAATTTGGTTCACAGCTTCTTTTACTTAAAAACTTAAAGATGTTGTTTCATTATTGTCTCGATTTCATTGCTCCTGTTAAGAAGTCTTAATCTAATTCTCAGTCTCCCATAGGTGATCTGCTTTTTCCCCACTGGATGCTATTAAAATTTTCTTTAGGTCTTTGGCATTCTTAAATGTCACTCTCAGGTATCTAGATATAGGTTTTTCTCTTCTCCTTCCTATGCACTTCAGTTGTTATTTTAATATAAGGTGTTCATCAGTTCTAAAAATTTGTCTTCATATTTCTCCAAGTATATCCTTCTTTTCACTTTGATTTTTCTCTCCTTCTTAACTCCTGTCATTTTCTCTGTGTCTTAGATTTTTTTTATCCCTTCTTTCTGTCCTCTGATCTTCTAACTAACCAATTTTTTCTCTAGTTAAGTTCACTCTTTAAAAAATCTTATCTACTGCTTTCTCAATTTCAACTATTACTGTATTCTTACCTAATGTTTGCAATTGCTTCTTTTTTTATGATTTTTGTACTTGCTTGAAGATGCTAACATTATTCTTTATATTCCTTCTCATATTTGTCATGACAAACTCTCATTGTTGGTCTATGTGTGTCAATAGCTCTGCTTCAGATGGGTTGCTAATTCTATTTTCGCTAGTATAGGTAGTATATGTTGTTCAGCTTTTGCCCTTCTTTTACAATATTATAAAATATTATTTCTCAAAAGTCAACTTATTTTGTCAAGTAACTTTACATTTAGCTTCTCTCTTTGCTCCTGTATGTTAGGAAGGGGCCCTAGAGTATGACAGCAACACTAAATTCAGAGAGAGAAGAGATGAAGCCCAATGCAGAGAGTTCCTAGCACCACGAAGCCACACCCTTGGGGGAAATCCTTCAACCTGACTTTCATTATAAACTCTTTAGGAGAAGCAGTATGGGGAGATGAAAGCTCCCTAGTCTATATTCTATCAGACCTGGAAGTTTAGAAGGGAAGGAGGGGATGCTCAGGGAGCTACTTATTCTGTACCTGTTTTTTATCAACTTCTTACCCAAGAAAGTCTTTGCATTGCTTTGAAATTACCCCATGGACACCAGCAGCAACAGTTTGATCTCCATAGGTTTAAGATTACAGGGTAGACGATGACTGCCGGCCACCATGTGCCCGCCACCAAGAAGCAAGAGCATATCCTCCAACCAACGTTCTGTCTGCAGCCTGCCACAGCCTTCTCTTCCTCCACTCTCCTCATTGTCCCTCCCTTGCACTTTCCAAAAGCACCAGCTCCAACAGTTTTCACAGCTGGCTTTGAGAAAGAGCCAGCAGCTTATGCTAGCTCATTATTTTCATTGTGTATTGTTTTCTCTACTCAATCTCAGGGCTACCCATATATCATCTCTGAGCTTCAGCAGAGAGAGGACATTTTTAGGAAAAAGAAATAAATTTTGCAGGTTTAGTAAAACTGAAAAGTGCTGCCAATCCCACAAAGCGCATATATTCTAATATTTCTGGTACCACAACATCAAACCCTCTTTGGTAGCTGTAGCTACCTGTGATGTTATTGTTTAACCAGTTAGTTCACTTGTGTAATTAATACAATTGAACATTCATATCCACCTTTATAAACTGATATAAAAACCAGGAAGTCCTAGAAAACAGTGGCATGATTTATCCATTCAGTTAGTCGAAAACTACTCAAGAACATTTTCTATGTGCTAGTCTCTAGGCTATAGTAACAAATGTGACTAGAATTAAGTACTTGTCTTCAAGAGACCTTCACTAAGTGAATCCTAATTAAGATAAACAGTCTTTAAGAATTAAAATTAAAGATATTCATAGACTTCATACAAACTCCCAATGGAGCACAGAGAAGGGAGCCCATAACTTACTAGGGAGGGGTACAAAGATTTCCTGGAGATGAGTCACCTGAGGATGTGGCACAAAATCAAGGTCATGGTGTTCTGGACTCTCAGAAAACTCCTAATTTACAAGATCTATCCTCAGCTACTCCAAAATCTCTATGGATGAACTTTGCCTGCCATTGCAAAGAAGTAAAAGTAAAACTGGTCTGACGATTGCTGCCTGAGCTTACAAGTTGTTTGCTAATAGCTTATACTTATTACAGTTATTATAATATACACAGTTTAGTATGTACTGATTCTGAATGTGAGTATGGTTCTCTGTAAGCCAGTGTCTCCCTATCCAGATGTGGGCTAGCATGCATACCAAAGGTAAGCACCAGGTCATTTGAAACCCTGACATGTGGTCATGTACTTATTCCAGATGAAGATGTGAAGCCATGAAAAGTTTATATCCTTCCCTAGTACTATTTACTTCTCACCATTCTCTCTATTTAGGATGACTGAACAAATCAGTTCTGTAAGAAGGACTAGAAGTTTCAGCTCTTCAGCCTCTAGAAGGTACCTTAATGCCAAATCTACATGAGCTCTATAATGATTGAGCAAGGACTATCTCGCTTACAGCATTTCTTACTCTAAGTCTTCAATGAAAGATTTTGCAAACAAAAGGCATTAAAGATTTATTTAGCAAATATGTATCTGGCATTACTGTGTCCCAGGTATTGGGGTAGGTGCTAGGGATATAGAAGTAACCAACACAGAATTTCTACTTCATAAAATGTATACTCTGATGAGGCAAGGAGATATTGAACAAGTAATTACAAATATGATGAATGCTATAAAAGAAATGTACAGGGTGCTGTGGAAGCATAGAGCAGAGTGCTTCAGCTTGTCAATTCTAAAGAACCACTGTGGGAAATTGAGATTTCACATTAAAACCAACAGGACTAAAATTGTATGCCTGATTTTTTAGAGGTTGTATTGTGAATGGTTGTGCTTTTTATCCATGATACCCATGGAGGAATCTAGAGGCCACAGGATAAACACAAATGCATATTTCTAGGGTTTCAGTTTTATTTCAAGATTTGAGAAAACAAACATTTCATATTAAAACAAATATAGATATACTATGGAGTAGACTATATGCATGTTAAAGATAAAAGATGAAACTTCAAAGAAATTTCACACTTGCTGTGCTTCCCTTTGAACTACACCCCCAGACTCCCTAGGGTTTATTCATTCTCATCTGCCTTTAGGGGTACTTTATAAAAAATGTTTAGCAAGCGATGGACGGAAAGAGCATGGAGTCAAACAGATTTGGATTTGGGGTCTGGTGCCATTCAGAATAGCTGGGTAGCCCTCTACAAGCTAGGTAGCCTCTGTGACTCAGCTTCCTTGCGGATAATATAGAGATAATCTTGTACTTCTCAATATTGCTGTGAAGATTTAGTTGTAGCAAATAGAAAATTTTCAGGGCAATATTTGCTACAAAACAGGCACTTAAAATATTATTTGCCTCTTCCCGATATTAGTGAAATAAATGATTGTCTAACAATCTTATTGTTTAAGCTCAGCACGGCTAGAACTATAGAAGGAACAACTGAAGAGAGCAGGTTTTAGAAAGCCCCGTGTTATGGCACCATCTGTTTATCCATTCGCATAACAGCTACTGTAATAACAGCTAACAAATGTGAGTGTATGTGTGGGGAATCTGAAACGCTTGTAAACTGTAATTTAAGGAAACAAAACAAACAAACCTATCCATGTTCCATATGTTGATATATTTTTACTCTGTGTTGCTATTTTTAATCATTTCATATAATAAAAGGAAAAAATAACAACCAAAACGATATCTATCTTTCTTATGAATGAAATACAGGATTAAAGAGTATAAGCGTCTTTGTTTGGTAAACCCTAACTCAACATACAATTGTAAAATGTGGTTGTATAGTTACAAAAATAGGCTAAAAAAGGGCTTCATGATTCTTGATACTAGGTACTCTCAAATCTGTGCAGTTGTCATATTCATTTTTTAAATTCAATTTAAACAGAATTTCATTCCTTCCTTTATTATTCTAAGCCCCAGTGAATAAGGCAAACTGAAAAACTAGCTGATTATATCTTGATATTTTTCATAGAAATAAATATATATAAGTATGACACATGTTAAAATTCATTTTAAGTTTCCCAATTTTGTATCTAAAATAGAATTGAGTGTCTTAATATTGCAATAGACTAGTTAAATAAAGAATGACCACTTGTTTTACCTAATGAGATCAAGAAAAAAGAAAATGTGTCAGGGTTCTGTTTAGTCTCAAACTTTGTTACTTAAAATATTTTATAATGAAAGTGCTGCGACATACAGTGATTTGCTGATTAAAGGATTATTTATCAGGAGCCTCAGTGAAGCAAAAAGAAGCTTCATCAGGAGTGTGTTGGGTCTGAGCCATGCCACTATGGAGAAGGTCACAACGGCTGTGCAGGTATAAATCAGGCAGGGTTCCTGGCCTCACTCTGAGAAGGTCCAGAGAAGTGATTCCTAGTGAAGAGGAGCACGTGTATGTCCTTGACTGACTGCCAAGTTCTAAAAGGTACAGAAGGAGGCTTCAGCTCCTAGCAGTCCTCAAGACTAGAGTGATGGAATTATGGTTTCAATGTCAAAAGATCCAGGAATTCTAGTCGCCTCAAGGTAAGACAATAAATGTCTTTGGACCGTTGTAAGCGGGTAAGTGTCTGGTGTTTTCTTAAGGTCTCTGGTGGCTATTTCACATTATTGCTTAAGTACAAGACTGAATTACTCTTACCAGTAACTAAGTGTGGGCAGAAATCTTTGCCTGCATTGGAAGTGCACAATCATACCAAATACATTAGCTTCTGACTCTGATTTAGCAATGTAAACAGAAGCTACTGCCAGGATCATTCTAAGGCTATATGGCCAGTCCCCCTTTTTTTTCTTTAAGTCTGGGGTTCGTGGAAAAGTGGCATCTCACCACGTGTATCACCAACTTCCTACAACCACAGGCATAGACCCAACTTCCTGCTGATCCTTGCAGCAGAGAGATCTGGATCCTCCCTGATGGGGAAGCTTCCTAGGAAAGCCTCAGGCCAGTAAATATAGCATAGCTCCTCCTGTGGAAGGTGACAGAAAGAAATCTGACACTTCAAGCTTCTGCAGCTGCTTTCTCTATCAATTAATTTTCATGGATATGTGAAAAACCAAGTTCTTTAACATGACTTTTTGGATTTCTAGCAGCTCTTGAATTTATTTGACAAATTTAATTGTCTAAAATGAAGACTGATTCTTGTTGCTTCTAAGAGTAATTCTGTATCTGGTAGACAGTACACTTCTTTAGCAATGCTAAGATTCTTGGTGAATGTGCTTTCTTCTCCAAATAAAAATATCTAAGAGACCTTCATGTTATTCTCTACCCCTGTGCATTTCTTATAGTTGAATTGGTCCCCTTGGATAAAAGATAAGCACGTTCTCATCCTAAAGTTCCAAAATACTAAATCTACATCTTTCAGAAAGATTTAGTATAAAAATTAGTTAGGGTTCTCTGGTTGCAAACAACAGAAACGAATTCTAGGCAACTTAAGCTAAAGAGAACATCAGGAGCTGGCACAGAAGCTCATGCCTGTAATCCTAACACTCTGGAGGCCGAAGTTGGTGGATCACCTGAGGTCAGAAGTTCGAGACCAGCCAGGCCAACATGGTGAAACCTCATCTCTACTAAAAATACCAAAAAAAAAGAAAAGTTAGCTAGGTGTGGTGGTGTGTGCCTGTAACTTCAGCTACTTGGGAGGTTGAGGCAGAAGGATCGCTTGAACCCAGGAGGCAGAGGATGCAGTGAGAGGAGACCATGCCACTGTACTGCAGCCTGGGCAACAAGAGTGAAACTGTATCTCAAAATAAATAAATAAAGAGAACATCAGGGAGCTAATATTAAGAGAAAACTGAACGACAGCCCCTAGAACAAGGGCTTAGAATAAGAGACAAGCAGCTCCTTGGGATAAAAGTCACCTGGCTATGTCATCTTATCAAAAGAATTTTCCTAAAAACAAAATTAGGGTGCTCCTAAGAAGCAAAAATGGATAATAGGTTAGGCATACATATTATTTTTCTTTATAGATTGCTATATTCTTGACAGATTGTGTAATAGATTTATTTGTACTCTCACTTCTTCCACAAAACTGGTGCTGGGCAAAGTTGTTGATATAAATAGTGATGAAGATTTCTTAACCATTCACCTTTAACTGCTGTCTTTAACCAGAGCTGATATCTTAGATATCTATGGTATGCCATAGCACTCCCTGTTTTGTGAAGTCCCTCTTCACCTCACCAAAGTAATACTTCCAAGTACAGTTACTGTGAAAAATACCAGAAGTTCTTGCTTTCCCACAACCACAAGAAGATCCAGTACTTTATTTAAAGCCCAAGATTTTTATCACAAATATTAATTAGTGAATTAAACTAATGCTGGCCTGTGATATTTCTTTTTAGACTTGATCTAAAGTTTTAGAAAAATATCTAAATTGAATAAACTGCAACAAGTGTAAACCCAAAAGCTGCAGCAACATCCTTTTTTAACCTACTGCAGCTCTCTGTTCTTGTGGTAATGACTCATTCCTTGAGAACCTCTGGTCTCCAGGCTCTGAAATTCTCCAAAAGTGATTGGCACATCCTTAAGTTTCCAATTACACTTGCTGTGTGTCCCAGATGAAAGCTTCTCCTTTTCACTTACATTTTCCCTCAATTATTTTCTCATTCGCGAAAGGGCTCTGGAGAACAACACAACCAAAACTACGTCCAGTTAATTTGCAGTTCTTGGGTTGTTCTCAATCTGCACAGGCAGCAATAAAACTTTGTGTCTTTGTTCTGACATAATATGATCCTTAAGGTATGTGGAAAGCTGACTTCTCTTTAAGGTGAGACGGGAATACACTGAGTAATGTCGTTTAAATTGATCGTTAATCCAAATGTCTACTCACTGTGAGGAAATACTTGAGAGGTACCATCACTGATGGAGATAAAACTAAAAATTGTATGAAGAATCCTGAGCCTGACCAGGTGTGATTTTAGAAAGCTAATTTTACTGCCTTGAAATCCCAGTGATGATGCCACTCATCTTACAAGGTGGTTGTGCAAATTATCTGATTTGATCTATTTACTCAATTATTCAACAAATATGATTTGTGCTCCAGCTATATGGCAATCCCCATGGTAGGCACTGGAAACACAGAAGTGAATAAAACAGACGAGGACCCTGCCATGTGAAGCTTGCATTTTATTGGGAGAAGAAAAATATTAAACAAATAAATGTAATATATATAATAGCATCGTTTCAGATAACGCTAGGTGATTTTAAGGCAATAAAACAGGGCAATACAATGGACAATGGTGGCAGCTACTTGATTAGGATAGTTAAAGAAGACCTCTCTGCGAAGATAACATTTTAATAGAGATGTGGATGATAGAAAGAACTGGGCCAGGCAAAGGGAGAGAAGAACAGCTTTCTGAACAGAGAGGACAGCTAGTGATGAAGCGTCATAGAAAAAGTTTGGCATGGAGCAGGATGGTCAATGCAATGAACAGTAAGAGATCACCCAGGAGAGGTATGCAGAGACTGACTCTGGTGAATCATTTAGGCCATAAGAAGAAATCTTAGTTGTATTCTAAGTGCAATAGGAAACCATTGAAGAGTTTCCATCAGGGAATAAGATTTGCATAATAATATCCTATTTTCTGCTATTTTAGAATTGGTTGTAGAAGGGGAGAGTAGAAACTGAAAAACAAATTAGTATGTTATTGCACAGAGATTTGAATAAATGGTCATGAAAACAGTGAGAGGTATTGGGATTTGGGATACATTTTAAAGATAAACTGACAGGATTTGCTGATATATTGGATGTAGGGAGATGGTGCTGAAGAAAGGAAACCTAGAAAATGCATCCATTTGGGGGCTTGGAAACTAATGGAATGAATGGTAGCGTAAAGAACTGTTTTGTGGAATACTCAGGAAAAAGTAAGTTTGGAGGGTGATGGGCGTGAAGAGGTGTAGATGAGTGGGGTAAAAAATTAAGACTTTTGGATGTGTTAAGTTTGAAACACCTGGTAGGCATCAAGTAGAAACACCTGTATGACTCTAGAGCACAGGGAAAAAATGAGAGTTGGAGAAATAATAAATCATCATCATCACTCTCTATATAAAGTCAGTGTTGAATCTATCTATCGATCTATCCATCCATTCATCCATCCACCCACCCATCCACCTGTCTAATATTTTCTAAATGTTTACCTTCTTATTACTTGCATATTATAATTATTTGTTATTACAGATGCTCATTAAATGTGAGTGGGACCTGAATCATAAACTTTTATGAAATATACGTTCCATCATGGTTCTTACGTATAATCCCTTTTTGTGAAATCTGTAGGCAACAATGTAAGATATAATTTCATATTCAGGAAAATTTAATTTGGTGAAGGACATCACTGAGTACTACTTGAGTTTTTCCTGCATTCAAGTAGCTTCAGCTAATCTCTAAGTTTTCTTAATATTTCCTAGAGAATCCATATATAAACAATTGACAAATAGTTCTAAACTGGACTCCAGTATAAAAAACTAATTTACCTAAAAAATATGTAAGGTTGATGAGTCTTATCATCAGTTTCCATTTATTTCTCTCAAGATTCCTTTAATTTATTAACAGAATTAACAAATTAGAAAATTACCTTGGAAAGTTGCTCAGGAAAGAGAGAAAAATTGAAAATAGCTGTCACTTACAAGAAAGAAAATACTATACTTGAAAAACCTTAAGATTTGCCATCAGCTTCACATTGCAGGTATTCTGAGGAAATAGAAAATTCTTAGCACTATGCAGTAAAAAATTTGCAAAATGTTTTATTTCTGATACAGAGAACTAGAAACTGGGAAAGAATTAGCGTGGTATGACTGAAAAGTATCCAGAATGTTATAACTACAAGGAAGGAAAGAAGGAAGGAAGGAAGGAAGGAAGGAAGGAAGGAAGGAAGGAAGGAAGGAAGGAAGGAAGGAAGGAAGT
>NW_022436942.1:50236370-50411669 GCF_009761245.1 Sapajus apella
GAGAGAGAGAAAGACAGGAAGAAGGAAGGAAGGGAGGAAGGAAGGAAAGGAGAGAAAGAGAAAGATTCTATGTGGTAAGCTAAGGAGATTTTTTTGTTGTTGTTAACAAAGCATGCAGTAGTTAGTGGAATTTTCTTCCCCTACAAAATTTTGGCTTTCTTGGATTCAGAGAATATAGTATTTGCTAATCATTTGAACCATAAGATAACTTTTAATGAGAATTATATAATTTCACTGGAAGGGAAAATGTTCTAAAACCTCCCAGTAGAAATTGACATCGTGAATTTAAAACTATCTGACACGTTCTACAGTAAAACATGGATTTAATACTGGGAAAGCGAAGCCGGGACCTCTTTTGTCAGAATTTTTGTCTTTTGGAATTGCATTATTTGATATTAGAAGTCTAGATTTTTGGTGTAGTTCCACTTCCTCACACTAGGGCAAGGGAGTCTAAATAATTGAAAGCAATGGAATCAGAAATAATCTTTCACACTTTGTTTGCCGACTGAGCCCCACGGGCAATAATTGTCCCTGTGCCGTCTGCACGGTGTTTCTCAGGCTGCCTATCAGACTGTGAAACGCTTTTACAGGAGAGGGCGCCTGAGTGAAGAGCTCGCAGGCTGAGAATGCGTAGGACAAAGCACATCATGGGCGAAAGTGCAGAAAAGCATAAAGCTGCAGAAACAAAGTGTGATTAAAGGGAGCCAGAGTCACTACTGAGGGGGTGACTATGAAAAACAAGGGATGAATATTCAGAGACAGTAAGTCCCAGAGGTTGAGAGCTCCAGCTTGGACCAGACTGACCCATCCCACGCCAGCTCTGTCCCTGAATAGCTGTGTGACCTCTGTGTCTTGTTACTCCATTGATATAATGAAGATAATCACAGCACCTACTTCATAAGCTGCTGTGAGGTGTGGTTGTTTTTGTTTGAGACAGGGTCTTGCTCTGTTGCCCAGGCTGGAGTGCAGTGCCACGATCTCTGCTCACCGCAACCTCTACCTCCTGGGTTCAAGTGATTCTCCTGCCTCAGACTCCCAAGTAGCTGAGATCACAGGTACCCACCACCATGCCGCACTAATTTTTGGATTTTTGTAGAGGAGGATTTTACTGTGTTGCCCAGGCGGGTCTCAAACTCCTGATCTCAAGTGATCCATCCACCTCAGCCTCCCAAAATGCTGGGATTACAGGTATGAGCCATTGTGCTCCACCTACTGTAAGGTTTAAATGAGTTAGTGTATTAAAAAAAATTAGAATACTATCCAGCAAGTAATAAACTCTTGGTATATATTTAGCTTTTATTTTCAAGCCTTAGGAGAGTTTAAGAATTAGTTCAAAAATCACATGAAGTGAAGCTTGGGCTAATATTCACAATTACTCTTTATCCTTACTCAAGGACATTTTAGTAGACACCACACACACACACACACACACACACACACACACACACACACACACACCAGTCAATCCAATCATGGGCCCAGGTGAGGTAGGGTTAGGAATACATTTCAGGAGAAGCCCAGTATGTTTCAACTGAAAAATAATAACCAGAGACTAGAGAACTGTGTTATGGCTCCAGAGGGGAAAAGAAGTAGAAAATTCTTCAGTGCACGTTATTGATATTTTATGAGAATTTGATAAAGCAGGACATTAGAGAGTGAGTGCTAAATTTGTGCAGGGTAATAAAGGCTTCAGCAGGTAATAAGAATCTTGGACCCTGCACACATAAGTTGCTTGAAGAGGCTTAGTAATTGCCTAAATGAAAGGACATTGTCGTTTCTACAATCACAATTCAAATCCAGGGGTCACTTATGGATGACGATGTTATTGATGCTGTTTCATCTTCTGTGACACAGGAAGCTTTTAGCATGAAGGAGTTTTAAGCTGTTTCCTGTTTTGCCATCATTTCAATGAGATATTTTACCTTCATTTAGAAAACATTTTAAATACTAGAGCCTTCTCATATAAAACTTTGTGGTCTGAATATAGCATCAATGATATGAATGTGAGCAACAAAGACAAGTTAATGAAAATGAAGTCCAAAGTACTTATATCAGTGACATTTTTGTTTTTCTACTCCTGGAGATTATCACCTGCAAAATCACAGTTCTAATCATACTTCCATCTTCTTCAGGTGAATCTAACAAATCCAAGATATATTAAAGGGATGCACTCACATTTGAAGTTGTCCTGAATAATTTTGACCCAAAGTACATGACAAGCTCTTTATTCTCTTGAATTATTATATTGATAATCCATGTCCAATGCCTTGTTAGAGGAATAACTCAGGTGACAGCAAGATAATGTTCCCCAGTCATGTGCTGTGTTGGGGATCCCCAAGACCACCCCCTGGTTTGATACTTCCCTATAAGGACTCACAGGATTCTGCCTATAATCGTGTTCATGGCAAAGATTAATTACAGAGAAAAGAAACATATCAAAATCAACAAAGGGAGAAAGCACATGAGGCCAACTTCAGAGGAAACCAGGCACAAGCTATCAAGAGTTGTCTTCCAGGGGTGTCACACAGAATGGTCTTTATTCCCCCAGCCAATGATTTGAAATGTTCTCTGCCAGGGAAACTTGTTAGAGAGTCAGCACCCTGGGTTTTTATTTGGGGCTGGTCACATGGGCACTCTCTATGTAGCTTGTACCAAAATGCCAGGTTTCCAAAAGGAAAGCAGATGTCTAGCATAAAACATATTGTTTATATAATTTAGTCACAGTGAGCCGCTCATTACTTAGGGAGAGTTTTATATTAGTGCAGGAAACCATTTGCCTTACAAGCTCATAGACACCAGCCAAGGGACAACCTTGCAAGCAGATGTCTCCAAAGATAGCAGTTCCAGGCTTTTTTCTGCAAATATGCCAACATAGATTTCTGGACTATTTTTTAACACTGAAGAGAAGAGATCTTAGCTTTTCTGACAACCCTGAACTTGACTTATCTAATGAAACTGTCAGAAATGGTAGCAAGGCTCCATAATATAGGTCACTGCCAAGTGACAAGTGAATAGGCTCTGTGAACATATTTCATCACTGCCACCAACCCACTGCTTTTTATTTCTTTTCCTAAGAAACCCTTACCCCACTTTCCATTTGAAAGAAAAGAATCTGATTTGGCACTCAAAAAGGTCAGAATCCCATCTACCAAAAGTATGTTTAATTCTACTGAAGGGCATCTTCACAAATGTCAAAAAAAGAGGCAAATATTTTATGTTAGAGAGTCAAGAGTCTTGAAGAAATTAAAGTTAATTCCTGTTTTTTCTTTCAAAACTGTCAGTTTGAAAATAAGACACAAAAACATGGAAGTCGTTTTAGACATTACCCCCTTTTCAGCTATTGTATTGTCAATTACTAATCTTAGAGTGTCAATGTTAGTTCCTAAAGTATTTCCCAAATCTGTCTACCTCCATGTATGTCCACTCTGTGACTGTAGTCCAAGCTACCATTATAGATTGATGATATAACAATATAGACCCCTAATTGGCCTTCTGGTTTTCGATGTTGATCCTGCTTTATCCATTCTCTATTTTACAAAGTGATCTTTTAATAACACTGATCATTTCAGGTTACCCTTAATGTCTTTCCATCTATTGGAC
Organism: Sapajus apella; assembly: GCF_009761245.1. NCBI lineage: Eukaryota > Metazoa > Chordata > Mammalia > Primates > Cebidae > Sapajus > Sapajus apella. The sequence continues at coordinate 50,239,971 of NW_022436942.1, forward strand.
ACCCAAATTATTAGTAGGTCTTACCTGGTGCTGCATCATGTCAGCAATAGTAGCCTCACTTTACGCCTCTTGCTTTCTAAATTCCAATCATAGAGACCTTTATACAATGTTGTTTCTGCCTACCAGCTGCTCTTGCCAACACCCTCTGCTTTTACTTGGTAATTTCTCATCATCCTTTTGGTCCTGACTTAAAATGTTACCTCCTTCGAATCTTTGCTTATTGCTCCTTTCTTTCAAAGTGGACACACACACACACACACACACTCACTCTCTCTCTCTCTCTCTTGCTCGCTCTCTCTCTCTCTCTCTCTCTCGGTTGTATTTCCCAGCTGGTTATTCTTTAGCATGTCGTAGTTCTCCTTTAAAGATATATTGGAATTATATCTAATTATGTGCACAAGAGATTGTATGTTGCATATCTCCACCTCTGAAATATAAGCCACTGAGGGCCACGACTCCTTTTATTTTGCTTATTGCTCTGTCCCCAGTATCCCCAGTATCTAGCACAGTAGCTTGCAGATACTAGATGCTAAATATAAATGGAATGGATCATTAATCAATATATCATTATTTCTATGCCTCACAGGATGTGTTTTCCCACTTTTTTCCTTACTAGATACTTAGATGAAATTCATCTCTCTTTGTCAATGAACTTTTCCTGCATCTGAATCAGACATCTAGTATGCACCTGTGGCTTCTTCTCAGTTTCCATCTAAAAGAAACAAAAGGAATAGTTCTTGCCTTTGATTATCAATCACATTTCATTTACTCACAGATGTTGAGCTTTGAATGTTGTTCTTATTTTCCTATCTATGACATCCTCCTGTTTATTCATTCTTAAAATCAAGACATTCAGAAATTTTCTTCCCAATGGCTTGGGTAGAGTTGGATTAAAAACTTTTGAGTTTAGCTTTCATACAAATGTAATTCATAAATCAAAACATTACTAACTATAAAGCAATGAACTGTGTTGGACTTAAAACAGCATCTTCCTAGATGTTCTAATTGTAAAAATATAAACAAAATTTCTCCATCCTGTTTTCTCTCCTTTTCTTTTTTAGTTAAATAGGAAACACGTAATACACAATTTGTTTGTTTCATTGGATAATACAGAATTGGGTGTAGCCCTGAAAATATGCCACACCTATTACCCAACTTCCGTTCCAAGGACTTTTTCTACCTGACTTGTATGGAGTCTAATCACATGTCATGCTGCCACAAAATTTTTCAAGGTTTTGAGGCTTATCTAGGGCTTTAGTTTTTATTTCATGTAAATACAATCCACTGAACACCACTGATACTTGTTTTTAATGCCTCAAAACTTTTTGATAAGTGTTATAACTGACCCGTTTTCCAACTATAAAAACACTGGATCCAGGTGACTGATAGAAATTATTCACCAACCACAACATAACAATAACTGGTGTAAACATCTCTACTGTCCTACTAATTTTGTAGTTTGTTGCTGTGCTTAAGCCTGATAAATTGCTTGGGAGTTCCTTTGTTATTCATGGTGGGCCCCTCTTACCACACCTGATAGTTTATACTAACAAGGTAACTCGTGATATGCTCCTTTTGCTACCTGGTATCAGCCGGGTCTCTTGAATAGGGGCAGATGGTGGCTGGAGGCTGAGTTCAATCACATGGGCAACGAGTCAATCAATTAAGTTTATATAATGAAGCCCCAACAAAAACTCTGGACACCAAAGCTCAGGTGAGGTTCCCAGGTTGGCAATCCTCTTTACTTATTTTCATACGTCTCTGCTGAGAGGATAGAACATCCTGAGAAATCACAAGCTTTATGTTTGGAAACCTCGTATATTCTGCCTTATACATGTCTTATTTTCACAGGTTCTAATTTATATCCTTTCCCTGTAGTAAACCGTAACTGTGAAATAACAGCTTTTGGTGATTTCTATGAGTCCTTCTAGTGAATTATCCAGACTGAGGGTGGCTTTAAAACCCCACCAAGCCAAACTTGTAGTTGTTGTCAGAAGTAAGGGCAGTCTTGGGAACTGTGCCTTCAGCTTTTGCCATTTGTCTAACTCCAGGTATTATCTAAAAGCAAAGTTAAACAGAAAACACCAATCTACACATATAGTATAAATATGGAAAAGCCTGTATTAAGATTCACCAACCAAAGAATGAAAAGCCTTGATATTGAAGATTAAGTGTAATAGCCACAGGATGCCTCACAAATAATTCCATACCATTTAGCATTTTTCAATATACTCTTTAAGTTGTCACATGTTAATTTGTTTCACTTGTCATTGATACTGCTTAAGCACAATCCATGAATGCAGAAGGCTTAGAACCAAATATTTATTGCCTGGAAGCTTGAAAAAACATTTTCTTATCTATTAGCATCTTTACCCCAGTACCTTTCTTACATTTATTACCTATTTCTCAACATACATTCTTTACTTTACTGTCGATGTCATGCTTTGTTGGTCACATACTTATCTTTCTTCCTGGAATAATAATTCCCACTCTTTATCAAACTAATAGCTACTCATCTTTAAGTTTACATTAACTTAAATTTCACTTGTTATATATGCTCTTGCCTCTACTTTTCCTCCATTAGGTTTCTTATATTTGTAGTCATATTTGTGTAAATACAAATATATTTACTCATATATTTTAATATAATTGACTGTAAGCTTTGGTCTCTTTTGTTTACAAATATAATAATAATCATTATCAACAAAGTTTATTTTCAGAGGAATTATAGGTTCACAGCAAAATTAAGCAGAAGGTACAGTGATTTCTCATATACCCGCTGCCCTCCACCAACACATGCATAGCATCCCCCACTGTCAACATACATCATCAGAGAAGTACATTTGTTACAATCCATGAACCTACACTGATACATCCATAGACGCATAGTTATGTTATGTCTCATTCTTGGTGTTGTGCATTCTATTGGACAAAGGTGTGATGACATATCATCTACCACTGTAGTATCACACAGTGAAACTGTCCTAAAGATCCTGTGTGCTCCAACCATTCTTCCCTCCCCACTGACCTCTGACAACCACTGATCTTTTACCATCTATGTAGCTTTGTATTTTCCAGAATGTCACATAGTTAGAACCACAGAGTATGTAACCTTGTTAAATTGGATTCTTTCACTTAGCAATATACGTTGAAGTTACTGCCATGTCTTTTCATAGTTTGATAGATTTTTTTATTAGGGGTGAATTACAGTCCATTATCTGGATGTACCACAGTTTACTTATGGACTCACTTACTTATGGACATATTGGTTGCTCCCAAGTTTTGACAATTATAAATGAAGCTGGTATTTTTATGTGGACATAAGTTTCCAGTTCATTTGGGTAAATACTAAGAAGTATTGTTAGATTTCATGATACCAGTATGTTTGGTTCTATAAGAAACTGCTGAAATCGTCTTCCAAAATAGGTATACCATTTTGTTTTCCCACCAGCAGTGAATGAGAATTTTTGTGGCTCCCCATATTTACCAGCACAGGGTGGTGTCAGTGTTTTGGGTTTTGACCATTAACATTGTTTTAATTTGCAATTTGCTGATGACATATGACGTGGAACATCTTTTCATGTTTACTTTCCATCTCTGCATCTTCTTTGATGAGATGTCTGTCCAGGTATCTTGCCCATTTTTTAAATCAGGTAGTTTGTTTTCTTTTTGTTGAATTTTAAGAGTGTTTCATAATTTTTGGATGATGTTCCTTTATCAAATGTATCTTTTGCAAATATTTTCTCTCTGGGGCTTGTCTTCACATTCTCTTGATTTCTACTATAGTTTAATGTATTTTGTATAATAATATGGGTGATGAGAGATGCTATTAAAAAAAACAACTTAATGTTTTTAACTGTGATCTTTGCAAATTGGTTTTAGGTATGTAAATATTTGATTGACAGAAGACAAAATAATAACAAATTAGGAAGCTTAATATTTGTTTAGCCCCAAAGGTGAAGAGATGGAGTGTGGGAAACAAGAAGAAAATGTCTGCAGAAGATGATGCGGAAAAGGATTTGGAGATATAAACATTCTTTTGAGGTAAAAGGACCAGAAATCCAATAGTAGGCTGAATTTGACTGAGACAGACAGAGGATGTCTAAGGAACTTCTGGGCAACAGATTCATAATAAAGCAATAAGCAGCTCAATGCAAGGCAATTGCCGGTGGAATTCAACCATTTAGATCCAGACTGCATGGGTAGATTGAACATTATTCTTTCCCAGGGCCTGCAGCTTCTGAGAAGAGCCTGTCTTGGGCACAAATCCAGCCAACATTATGAAAAAATACTTCTGTAAAGCCAGGACAAATTAAATTCTGTGACAAAATATGTGCATTTATCCTTTACCACCTGTTGATAATTTGTGCCCCACGATTAATCATGCAAAAGATACTGAAAAAAAAAAAAAAAAAAAAACAACTCACTCAATCCTTCTTTCAGCTTCCTGATGTCACCAAGCTCATTACCACCAAAAAAACCTGCACATGCTCTTCTGTGTCTGAAAGATCTCTCTGACTCTGCCTCCTTAATTCCTATGTTATTCAATGTCCTCCTTTTAAAAGGCTTTCTCCATTTCACCCAATTTAAATCAGTGTACTGATGGCTTTATAAAATAAATTCCTAATTCGGTATTTATGTAAATTGTTCTTAGATAAATTCATAATAATTTATGTATTGTTTGTGTTTATATTTGTTGAACAACCTACCTCCTCTACTGGAGCATTAATGTTAGAAATATAAGATTAGAGTTTGTCTATTTTGTTAAAACTGTCTCTCTCTTAGTACATTGACAAGTACAGTGATTAATAAATACGGATTGAACAAATGAATGCCAGTTTATGAATGTGCACTGGGCTAATAATCCCATATGGAAGAAGAATAGGAAATTGGTAAAAGCTGTGAGCCCAAAGTCTCAAACTCATATTGAAAATTCCTACTAAATTGAAACATAGTCAAGCATGGGTACTTTCTGCTGTGGGTTCCTTGATGGTTTCATTATAACTTACGTATGCTTTTTTTTTTTTAACTTAATATGTTTCAGGGTTGTAGACACTAGGTTCATGTTAATTGGTCTGGTTGTAAATTAGTAAGTGCATTAGATCATTTTGATAATGTACTATCCAAAATAAGAGCGTCTATCTGGCAAAAATAAAGTAAATTTAATTAATCCCACTAAACAAAATCACACCATCTCAAAAAAGGTTATATTTCGAAAGAGGCTTCATTTATACTGAATACATAAATTGCCCTATACATATCCACTAAATTTCAAAAAAGAATAAAAAGAAAAAAAAATAAGTGCATATTAAGTTAGATGATTTTTCAATCATGTTTTTCAGAAGAAATGACTGAAGATGTGGAATAAATTTGATCTTTTATTTTTTTTCTTAAATAACCATATACCAAAAGCTGTTTTGGACACCCTACAGTCATAAGCCCCACATTAATTTCTCCTAACATTGATGAACAGCCAATAGTGGGTGGGACTAATGGAGCCCTACCTTCTGTAATTAAGGATGCCGTCTAACTTTGTTGCCACTTTAGATTAGCTCTTAACTGAAATTGCTTATATGTGACTGTTATCATTAATGAGAAAGGATATTAAATATGGATTATGTCTTTCATAGTCTAGCTAGCTGGGCATTTTGGACTTAATTCTTCCCATCTGTGACCCTTTACAATACATTAAGCACACCTTTTCAGCAGCAGCCCTATTACAGTTAATCATGCTGAGGAAGAGATTGCACTAAACGTATTATCAAGACACTGACATTAACCAAATGCTAGTCAGATGGGTTAGGGAACAAAGAGCTAAATCTGGGCTTTGCGTTTTCAGTGGCCTTTGAGCTTTTAAGTCAATGGTATCTGAGTCTTTCCGTCCATGAATATGGGGATTTCTGGCCTCTCAGGTTACATTGACATGTGGCCACATGTTTTGTTCCAAAACCATAATATTCAACTCATTTGCTCATTTAGCAAATTAGATGCTAATTTTGCATTTATTTCTCTGTAATATGTACATTATTTCAGTAAAAAGCAATATATAGTAAGTACATGGAGTTCCAAGAAAGAACATGAGGTTCTTTAGATTCCTCAGCAAAAAAGTCAAATCGTGAGTATAATGATACTCTTAATGACATATGGATTGTACTGTAGTGATATTTTTTATTTTTGGAAATTTCATTCCCTCATGTAAACATTGTATAGGTGATAGAGCCTTATACTAAGAGAAATGTAAATGTTAATGGGATGTATTAAATGTCTGGGGGAGAATATGCTTCTGAGAACCTTGAAACAGAGAGAGAAAACATGGAACTGGCTTCTGCATCTATCAAAGATGTTAGGTTGAATTGTTCTTGCTTGCCTTTTATAAAGGAAAGGGGCTAAAAGTCTGAAGGGTGGGGGTGACAGATGGGCTTGCCGTACATCAGAGAGAGCCTGAGATCCAGAAATAAGCTTTTTAACAAAGAACAAATATTCCTGCAATTCTGTGTAGGTCATAGGTCAGAGTGTAAAGAAGAAGTAGATTAAAGGAGAGTGCAGATCTGATGTTATTTAGGAAGAAAACAGTACTGAAAAAAACCCTGAGCTATCCACATGTAGCTGAGGGCTTCATCAATTTCTTACTCCTCATTAAAAAATGGTGCATAATCTACTCCACAGAGTAATTTTACTTCCTTTCGGGAAATCAATTTAAAAATACATTTCTATTTTGTTTTGTGTATTTAAAGACTTAATATTTGTATAACTTCTCACTTGAAAATTATACTCCCAGAATTTTTTATTTTTTAATCATGAATTATTAACATACATACATATATATATGTATATATATATATATATATATGCACTCACCATGAGCCAGCCATAGTCTACACATTTCATATACATCTAAAACCTCAATTGATTCACATGGTTACCCTATAAGACAGTTACAATTACATTTCACATGTGAGGACACTGAGACACAAGATGTTTAAATAACTTACCTAAAGTCATACAGCTTTTGGCACACAAGGCAGTAAATCCATAGGGTCTGGTTCTTGAGGACTGTGCTCTTTTTTATTTTTGTTTTTGTTTTAGATGGAGTCTCACTGTTGCTTAGGCAAGAGTGCAGTGGCGGAATTTCAGCTCACTGAAACCTCCACCTCCGGGGCTCAGGCAATTCTGCCTCAGCCTCCTGAGTAGCTGAGATTACAGGCATGCACCACCACGCCCCACTAATTTTTGTATTTTTTGTAGAGTCGGGGTTTCACTATGTTGTCCAGGCTGGTCTCAAACTCCTGATCTCAAATGATCTGTCCACGTTGGCCTCCCAAAGTGATGAGATTACAGGCCTGAGCCACCGCAGCTGGCCAAGGACTGTATTCTTTGACACTAGAGAATATATCTTCTCACAGGGATGGTAATATTAGATAGCTAATATTGTTAAATCATTGAGATGCAATAATTGGGATTTGTTAAGAAAGTTAGGGTATATCTACATAATGGATGACATAAAATATTATTTTATGGCATAAAAAAGAATCATGTTAATATTGATTAACCAGAAGAATAGCCTTAGTCATGGAGCATAGATGCAGAGGAGCAAAATCCCCAACTGACCAGCAAAGGATATGTAACACAAACAAAAAATGGACCCGTGCTGCTTTAAGCTATTGATATTTTGGGCTTCTTGTTATTGCAGTATAACATCACCCATCCTAATTAATACAATTAATATTCAGTATGTGCTCTAAATACAAGTACAGAATCTGAAGAAACAAGCAAAGCATAGTGGTAACAATGAATTCTAATTACCCAGAGGATTTCACTAGGACGGCATAAAGCACAGAAGCACTTCAATTCATTTATCACCACCTCTTAACTGTTGCCAGCACTTAAACCTCAATCTCCTTGTCTGAGTATATGAATAATTTGCTGTGAGAATCCTGATAAAACAAACAACATAAGACATTTAGTACAGAGCCTAGCACACAATCAGAACTCAAACTACAGTAGCTTCCATAATTCATGAGATGTCCATCTTAGCAACATGATGGAAACACACGTTGGGGCTAGAGTTGCCATGAGAAGCAATCAAATTTCTATTGTTGGACAAGGACTCATTTGTCTTTATCTTTTGGCCACTTTTACAGTCTAGGCAGAAGCGGGAGGTTGGGGGAGGGTTTGCTCCACATCCATTTGTTATTTAAGATAAAATGACTGTAACCTTTCATATAATCCACATATTGCAAGTAAGGAAATCAAAGTTTCTTAGACAAAGTCAAAAGCCAGTAATCTGCAACTCTCAATTTCTTAAGATACTAACATCGTGGAACTTTTTTATTTGATGCCTGATCTCATCAACTCAGAGGGATAGTCATGATAACCTGCCTTAGAGGCTGAGACCCTTAAGAACTCATTGAAAAATAATGAGAAATATCTCTAGTCCACAGAGCCCCACCAGGGTGGCCACAGTCGTTTTTGACCATGAGGAAAGAGAAGATGTTGAAGAACAGCCTATCTTTTTTTGATTGAATACTCCTAATGTTTATGTGACATAAGAAAAGATTAAGTTTAATCTGAGTGATGCTAAATTCTTAGATTATTGTTGACTTCACTGCTCCATATGATTTAAAACAAACTGAACACCCTATACTAGACATAACAGTCTCAGGAAGACTGAGGAGGGGTGAATGTTTTATATAACAAAAAACAAAGCAGTGGCAAAAGAAATCTATGTTAATAATAAGATAAAAACAGCCAGATGTGGTGGCTCATGCCTGTAATCCCAGCACTTTGGGAGGCCAAGGCGGGCGAATCACGAGGTCAGGAATTCAAGACCAGTCTAACCAATATGGTGAAACCCCATCTCTACTAAAAATACAAAAAAAACTAGCCATGTGTGGTGGCTAATGCCTGTAATCCTAGCTGAGGCTAGGACTCAGGAGGCTGAGGCAGGAGAATCACTTGAACCCAGGAGTCGGAGGTTGCAGAAGCCTAGACTGCCCCACTGTATTCTCTATTGCCTGGGCAATAGTGGGAGACTCTGTCTCTAAATATAAATAAATAAATAAATAAATAAAATGAATTTCATAATATTAGAAGATACCCCTTCTACTAAGTTTAATAAGTGTTACCTTATGTGAACTCTAAACAATCTGGAGATGACTTTGAAGAGAAGATGGCAAAGAACAAAATGCTTACAAATTCTGCTTTTATCAAGGGTTATATTGCCATCATACTTCATGAAAACTGTTTTATAGATTGTTCATTTTTGGCTGAATATTAATGAGATGAATATTTTTGGAATAGATTTGCTATAGAAGTATTGGGATAGATTCCTCAGATTTTTAGTGAAGATATAAGTGATTAATATCAATTCATTCCCATCTATTAAAAAACATGTTTTCTTACTTGTCAAGGTATGCTTTTAACTGCTGTTTTGAACTTAGTAGCTTGAGCCCCTTTAAAACAGAATTAACTCTGCTACTGAGAATTTAAGAAGATTATATCCCTACCTTGTTTATTTATAAAGAGATCCCAGATAGTCATAGTGCCTTTTATTAAAAAATTTTATGCACGAAGATATAAAATTATTGGTAAAAATAAATTGAAAACTTAGATATTAAAACTATTGTGAAAGATGACATATTACTTTTTTCATATTTTTACACTAAAATTGAATTTACTTTTTATTTCTACAGATCTCGCACCTATTTATTACAGAAAACCGATACATTTGAATTTAAAGGTGCTTTCTGAATCTAAGTGTGTTTATTAGTTGCACATTCTCATTGGCATATTTATTAGTTGCACATTCTCATTGGCATATTTAAAAGTATAGAGTCTTTCCTATCTAGAATTTTAAATTATTCAATATTTTTCTATGTCCTGAAAATTCCAAACTTTACTCCTTAATACCCTTGAAATCCAAAAATTTACAAGTTGCCTAAAAAAGGGGTGTCTTAAAATGTTATAGTATTGCCTAATTCTTATTTTTATCTCTTTTATGCTACAGGGGTAGATTCTATCCTATGGGAGTTGATCCTTAAGTTAATCAACCTAATATACACATACATATGCACACAGATATAGACATACAATGTAGACATGAGTATGTATCACTTATCTCTATTCTGTTTAAATAATATTTTTAGGAAGTAGAAGAAGAAGCTAATCATTAATCCCAAGTATCACTTATTTCTGCATTCCATTGTGTTCTAATCTTTGAAAATGCCTCAAATTGAAGTATATCATTCTGTCTAGATTATGTTTGCAATATTAACAAGACTTCTTTCTCTTTCTATATGATACATCTTTTTTAAAAATCCATGGTGTTGGTTAAAACACCATTTTAGAACAAAGTAATGAAAGTCCTACCTTTATTTTACTGGTAATGTTCCAAAAAGTTTAGAAGGTAATTACTTAAGAGAACTTGCAAACTTTAATTTTGAGTTCATGGATTATAGTGTGAACCACTTATTTAAATAAAAGTGTTTATATTTTTCCTAATGCAGTATCTCTTCTGACACTGTGAAAATGTTAATCATTGGTACGCAGCCTTTAAATCTTATTGAAACAAAACACACTGATATGGTTTGCTATGTGTGTCCCTGCCCACATCTCACATTGAAATGTAATTCCCGATGTTGGAGGTGTGGCCGGGTGTGAGGTGATTGGCTCATGGAGGTGGTTTCTCAGGAATGGTTTAGCACCATCCTTTGGGTGCTGTCCTCTCAATCATGAGTTCTCGTGAGATCTGGTTTTTAAAAGTATATGGCATCTCCCCTCTCTCTCTCTTGCCCCTGCTCTGGCTATGTGATGTGACTGTTCCCCCTTTTCCTTCTGCCTTGTTTTGAGGCCTCCCCAGAAGCTGGATGCCAGCATCATGTTTTCTGTGCAGCCTGTAAAACCATGAGCCAATTAAACTTTTTTCCACATAAATTACCCGGTCTCAGATATTTCTTTACAGCAATGTGATAATAGACTAATACATGCACATATGTGTGTATGAACCATAGGCAAACACAAGATTTCCATGAAGTCCATATTTTCAAATGAGTAATTATGCCTAGTGTTTTTTATTTGCACCCACATATATTTTATTTCATAGAAATAATATGAAAGATAACACAGAGATGAAAATGCAATCACACAGTTAAAACATGTAATTCGAGTCTGGCAGGTTTTCCTCTTAGTCACAGTATATTGGAAAATAATACCAAAAAGGTTAAAAATATTTCCATGATGGGATTTTTTTTTTAGAATTTTGGGATCATTGTCAATTGGTCTGAAATAATTCTAAAGGACCCCTATGTTGCTATTTCTCCTTTCTCTATTCCAACAGGGTGCTATGTACATAATTATGTGGTATTGCAATTACCCATTCTAATACAGATTTGACTTAGTATATTGAAAACTTTGTTATCCTAGAAATATATTGTAATTGCACTTTTACTCAGTGGTCTATTTATAATAAATAGGTTGCCATAATAACATATTTGATACCTGGAGCAGATGATTTTTTCCCCATTTATTTATTTTATTGCATTTTAGGTTTTGGGGTACATGTAAAGATCATGCAAGATTGTTGCATAGGTACACATGTTGACAAAATTATTTTCAGTAATAATCAAAAAGCACAAGAAATATATTTTATCTATAAACAAAAATTGCACTTACCAACCAAAAATACTATGCCTGAAAGTTTGCAGTCTACTTTAAGAACAAATACAAATTCCAAGTGGCCCTATAGAATAAGAAGATTGTTATAACTCAACTTCTGTTTTTTATCTATGTAATGTGCTACCTTTCTTTTCTTAGAAACAGCTGTTTAAATGAAGAAATATTTATATGTTATAAAAACTGGACAGTAGATGCAACATTGGTTTCAAATAGTTATACTAACAAGATATTGAGGGTGGGGTACAGTATTTTATGACTGATTTTGTTTACAATTGCCAGTATATAGTGACAACAAAAAGAAGACTGACTTTTAGTTGCTTTTATGACTGTCTTCAAATTCTCTATGAACAACATATCCCCTAATTGTCTGCACCTGGGACAGACTGTTCCTAACACTCTGACCTTGGTGCACCTTGCATTGCTTTTATTCCCTGGGTCTAGACTGTATCTTCTATATAATATAGGCTAAATATTTTTTTTAATGAATGACTTATTAAGTTAAGAAGTACCTTATGCCTATTATTTTGTGTTTCCATAGACATTTGGGAAATACTATTTGGCACAAGAATAGCTAGAATATGACTCTTTTTCTTGATATGATTTCTCTCTGTTACAACCAAAATCCACAAAATGACTTGCTTTACTTCTCATAGTTTAAGAATCAAAAGGGCATCTGACACCAAGTGAGAACCATTTCTTACCATAGTTTGTGCAGCAGGCTTGGGAATCCCCCAAAATATATTTCAAAATGAAAACAAATAAGATACTTATATTATGCCATTAGCAGAATATCCAAAATGGAGTGCACGTGGAATACATATGAATTCCCTTCTGCTTGATTTATGATGCTGGCCATTTGGAATAGCAAAGAGAGTTAAAGGAGGTCAGAAGTCACCACATTACTATTGCCAGGCTTAACTAGTATTAGATGTAACCAGTCTAACTAAAATTAAAATAGGTTTTATTCATGTTATTGGAATAGTGAAGACTCATAAAAATGTGTTTTTATCTATATTCTCCTGTTGATTATAGGAAAAATTATAAGTATTTACTGTTACATTGGTAATGTGATATGTTTCACTGCACATTTCTTCATACCTGTTTTACAATATAAAAGCAAAACTGCTATTTTGAGGTTTCCTGTTTCAGTTTGAACATTTTCTATTCTTTATAATATTTAAGGTATAAATCAAGAAGTAGAACTGTAGTCCTAATTTTTTCGAGATTCAAGACAATCATGAAAAGTATATTTGGTTGCTATCTATTTTTTCTCAGTAGAATATCCTGCTTCAATTTGATTTGTATATCATAGATTGCATTCAGCAGAAAAAAAAAGAGAGTTACCAATAGACAGTTAATATTTCAGAATTTTTAAAATAAACATTAAGGTGACTGCAATTAGTACTCTTTCAAGCAACTATCTTTTAAATTTGTAATGTTAATTAAATATTGATTAATAAGCAAAGCATGTACTTTTCTAGCAGAATCTCTGCAGGTAGCTTCAATCATTCCCATTCATTTATTCAGGGCCCTGGATAGGCATTGCCTTTTCACATTGAGTCTGGGCTTGGCCATGTGACTAGGTTTGGTCAATGGGATAGTAGCAAATGTGTCACAAGCTAAAAATTGCAAATTTTGTGTGTGCATTGACTATTGCCCTCTCTTGCTGCTTTAGTAAAACTGTCATCACCACTATATCAAGAAGCCCAGGCAAGCATGCTAGCTAATGAGAGATCAAGACCTTGTCATTCCAGACACTTCTGCTGCCCTGATCAACAGCCTGCTAACTGCCAGTATATGAGCCACCACCTGACTCCCCAGCTAGACACAGATACATAAGAGAGCCTGGCAGAGATCAGCCAAGCCTACTTAGACCAGAAAAACTGCCAACCGACCCACAGAACTGTGAGCTAACTAAAATGATTGCTATTGTTTTATGTCACTAAGTTTGGGAGTAGTTTGTTCCACAGTAAATCTAATAAATATATTTTTAGAAAATTTCAAAACACACAGCAAACACTGGTGGAACTAGCAATTTCATTCAAAGAGAAATTTGTTTTAAGCCTAAGAATATTGACTATATTGGCACAAGATGTCCTTGTACAAGCACCTCCAATTGCTGTCCTTTTTCTAGTAAAACTGCAGACACTACACCCTTTTTGGCAATATGATGAATGCAATGATGGTCAAAAGCTACCAACAATCTTTGGAAAAATATACAGCATGACACATGGATGTAATAGGAAACATTTATTGAATATTTGTTAAGTGCTGGGTATTGAACTAAGTACTTCTCATTTATTATTACCTAGTTTATCTTTTAAAAACATTGTATTTTTAATCTCCATTTTAAAGACAAAATATATATACAGAATGACTAACTTATTAGCCCAAGATTACCCAACTAGTAAGTTGATGAATCAGACTTCAAATGCATGTTTGACTCAAAAAGCATTTAAATATTTCTCAATCTGGAAATGTCTCACAGGTGTTACAAAGATTTCAAGTTACTAAAGTTTAAAAATGTTTTAGAAATATCTAACTAACATCACTTTTAAAAATGAGGAAGCAGTGATCGAAAGAAAATAAATTCAAGATTTCACAGCAAGAGAGGGGCATAGTGAGAAGAATCTGCATTACAGGAAATTAGAGTCTCCGTTTGAACATGGTTAAGTACAGTTCCTGGAGAGTGACAGTGGATTGTTTACAGGTGAGGGTGGCATGGATATAGAAAATATCCCATCAAAATTTTTGAGGTTGACAGCTGCCAATTTCCCTGTTAGCACACCATCGTCACCTGATTGTTTAGCTATGGAAAGCTCAAATTTCTTGGTTTCGTAACTTAAGAAATTTTCAAGGACACAATTACATGAGCAGTTTCCTAAATACAGCAATATACTTTCTCTCAATTCCTTATTTGGGATAAAAACACAGTTGGTGTTTTGACTTGCAAGGCTAAGGCAAATTCAAACAAGATTCTCTTTAATCAATTCAATAAGACCTAGAGCCAGAATTAACTATTTTTAAAGAAAACATCTGAAAAGACTCCTTTAGTGTTGAGGAAAATGAAATGTCAGTAACAATGTTTTGGCACCAGAATGTCTCCTATTAAAGAATGAATGTAAGCTGTTCCTTATCTGACTTTCAATCACCTATGCTAGAATTCTACCTTACCTCTCATTTTGTGTGTCCCTAACGTTTTTTTTCTCATTGTATGGTCCTTATTTGCAATAATATGTTGGGTAGTATAATTTCATTCAAGCAGATAAAAGCATTGCATGATTTAGAAATTTCAATATTTAAAATAGAATTTTATTTCTGATCTTATCCACAACTTATATTATTTTGCATGCCGTGTTGAATATACCATGACTAAGGCATTGCTGTAATTAGAAGGTCACATTGTCTTTGGAACTATAAATATGTGACAACATATTATGCTCAGGCACTGGGGAATCAAATGTTAACCAGCCACATTTATTCAGACTTTGCTAACCTTATCAGTCCCTTTAACAGTGAGAACTTCCTTGATATAAAATAACATGGCTTACCCCACCCTACCCTCTCCATTCTCAATTCCTTCAACTTTGTTCCATTTTTCTCCATAGTACTATTACCTGCTGATATACAACATACTTATTTAGTTGCTAATTGTTATCTCATGTAAATTCCATGAGGTCAGTGATATTATCTATCACTGTTGTAACCTCAATTCCCAAAACGGTACCTGACACATAGTAAGTGCTCAACAAATATTATTTGAATGGCTGCATTAATCCTCTCTCTACCTTTTCTATTTATATAAAATATTGCAAAATTACTTAGCCTTCTAAACTTCAGTTTCTAGAATAACCGACTAGAAGTATTAACTGTATTCCTCAGCTACTACTGTGTTAATAGTCAAATTATAATCTTCTTATCTCTTGCCCCCACACTTATTTCTGGTGTTCCTCATGATATACTTTATGTGCAATATCTACTATATATATTTTATACTGTATGTATCTACTATGTATATGTTCACCATATGTATCTTCTATTTTTTTCTTTCCTCTCTCCCACCCTTTCCTTCCCTTTCTTTTATTCCCTCCTCCCCCCTTTCTTTCTCCTTCCCGCTAGTTTCCCTCTAATCTCGGCCATCGCCTTTGGTACCCATAGACAAGCTGCTACTACAAGGTGCTGCTATTTCTCACCAGGTTCCTGGTATTCTCACAATGGCCCTAGATTCTCAAGACACACAACTGGGACTTTATCTGGGCTTTTTGGATGACTTCTCTTCTTGAAGACATCTAGTGCACCAATTCAAATAGAATCCTAATAGTCTTGATTGATCCTCTTATTATGTATCTTGAATCTAAGTGAGGGACACAATACAGGCTGACCAGCTCCCACTGATTTTTCCCTTGAACTCCTGGGAGACAATAGACAGCAAGTGAATATTAGTTTCTATCCCGAATCTAGAAGGTAATTATGGTTTATTATTATGGATCTAAAAGGGATTTAATTATTATTTATTATAATTTCCTAATGTAATGTATGAGAAAACTAACCCATAAGAGGCCAAGGGAGAAGCTTAAAGTCAGTGAGTAGTAAAAACAATGGTAGTTGAGACTAACTAAGGCAAAGTACGCATGGAGGGCCAGGAATTTTGAAACATTAGTCAATGTCTGTCTGTGTGTGTGAGTTTCTGTTTCTTGGCGTTTTCTTCTACCCTAGGCTCTCCCTCTATTTAGACAACACATATATTCAACAATTATTTGACACAGAAAGGAAATTACATAGCTGAAACAAAACTGGAATACATTTGTAGCTCTTGTGTTTTAGAAGCATAAAGTCTAGGCCTGGGAAAGGGAAGGTGTGTGTGCTTAGGCAAGAGACATGGCGGCGGTTGTGCAAAGAATAAAAGAACAGGTCACCTCTCCCAAAACTAGGACGATGTCTTTGGTTCCACAAGAAAGTTGAGAGATAGAAGAGAATTGGCCTAAGGGGAGGTCAGTGGGGCCTGAAATGAAGGAGTAAGAGCTGGTGGGACCACATGAACAGGAGGGGAGTCAGTGTCCAGAGATTGAGAAGTACCATCTGCCCCTCCTACCTCAGCAGCTTCATGGGAAGAAATGCTCCAAATTCTCTATAGACACTAAAAGTGTTTGGCCTCAGCAACCACTTTGTCCTTTCTATTGACTTCTAGATTTAACTGTAGGCTTCGACCACTGACCACTAGGAGATATAGTCATCCTTGATTCTTTTCTTCACCTGAATATGTACATGAAACCCTTTGGTAAGTGTGTCAGCTCTGCTTCGTAAGCTCACCTCCACACCTGACTACTTCCTTCCATTTTGTTCTGTAATTACTTTGGTCCAATCCGCCTTCATTTCTTACCTAGAATCCTACAATAGCCTCCTCCCTAGTTTCCCAGTGGCCCACTTTTTCATTGTTCCTCTAAAATCCATGTTTTATGTAGCAGCCACAGTGATTGAAAAAATCAAAATGTAAGCCAAATCACTTCACTCCCTCCAGTGGCTTTTCCTGTCACTCACAGTAACACCTAACTACGGCCTGGCCTGTCAAGCTCTTTTTAGCCTCATCCAATCTCTTTGTCTAATACTCCCTGTCATCCTGGACTTTTCAGTTCTTCAAAATTTCAAACTCTTTGAATGTCAGGTGGTTTTTGTCTAACTCTACCTTCTGAAAATGCACTTTCCTCTAATATTTCCATAGCTACTTCTTTGTTGTCATTCAGATCTCAGCTCAAATGTTCAGAGTGGCTTTTCCTGATCACTAGATATAAAATAATCACACAGTCATCCTCCATCACACAGTCCAGCTCTATATACTGATACATATTATGGTTTATTGTTTGCTTGTGGTCTTTTCTCTTCATTCGTGGAGTTGTAAGCTCCATGAGAGCAAAAAATCTTTTTTTTTTTTTTTGTCTTTTTCAGTGCTAGGCCTCCAATGCCTGGAATAATGTCTGGTAGACATAAAAAAACAGCCAATTTGAGAGTGGATGGTGAGGGAATAGATGCCTGAATCTTTAGACATTGCTAGGATATCATCCGGCTCATTATTTGCAGTGTCTCTGGACACTGATAAGCACTTGCTAAGAATGCTGTTAGAAGGGTGGTAGGGGTTTGGAGGGGATCTCCCCTCATTATGCCATCTCCCATACATAGCACACACACTTATTACATGATACCAAAAGAAAGCAGCTGAAGTTCTGCTTCCAGATGTCTCAGTAGGGAAACACAGTCCCAATGCAGAATAAAGACCCCTATTAAGCATAGAAACAACTCAATAAATGGTATTTTCCCCCCAAAGACTTTTTTTAAAATCACTTTTAGGGTCAAAAGAAATGAGCAGAGGGTATTGTTTCCATGTACCTCTTCCGCCTGCCAACCTCCTTCACTACCAACATCCTGATCAGAGGGATAAATTTGTTACAATTGATGAACCTACTTTGACACATCATTACCACCCAAAGTCCATAGTTTACATTAGGGCTCACTCTTAGCGTTGTACACTCTATGAATTTGGACAAATATATGACTACCTGTATCCACCATTGCAGTATCACACAAAATAGCTTCACTGCCCTAAAAATCTTCCATGCTACACTTTTTTCCCCCTTTCCTCCTAACCTCAGGTAACCACTGATCCTTCTACTGTCTCTATAGTTTTGCCTTTTCCAGAATGTCATATAGTTGGAATCATGCAGTATGTAGACATGTTCAGACTGGCTTCTTTCATTTAGTAACAATGCATTGAAGTTTCTTCCTTGTCTTTTCATGGATTTATAAAGTCATAATGAGTTATAACTCATTTATTTTTAGTGCTGAATAATAGTCCCTTGTTTGGACGTACCACAGTTTTTGTAACCATTCATCTTCTGAAGGACATCTTGTTTCCTTCTAGCAATTATAAACAAACATCCACGTGCAGGTTTTGATGCATGTAATTGCCTTTTAAAATTTGTTTTTGAATTATTTGCTTAAACTCAGAGGCAGAAACATATAAAAACTCACATTTTAGTGCATTTAGTTAGCACGTCTGCCCAGTGCTACCAGTATATTGGTCATATAATCCCAAGCAAATTTTTTTTCTTTCTTGACTTCACATGATCAAGCATCTGCATAAGGAAGAAACTAGAACCAGGGTTAAGAAGGTTTTCTTGGAATTAGAAGAAGTAATGCTTAAAAAGTAATAAAAGGAATCATATATCATCATTGGCTAGAGCAGTTATAATAAATTATCATGAATAATAAAAATTATCACTAAAAATAGTTATGAGTAATGCTAATATTAGCATTATTAGTCATTACTAATATTAAAATTATTATTAATGCTAATAGTTGTTACAAATGGTAATAGCTATTAATTGGGTTTTTTGTGATGTTTTGTTTTTTGTTTTTTGTTTTTTTTCAGAATTTTACAATTTTTTTTTATTGCATTTTAGGTTTTGAGGTACATGTGAAGAACATGAAAGATTGTTGCATAGGTACACACATGGCAGTGTGATTTGCTGCATTCCTCTCCTTCACCTATATCTGGCATTTCTCCCCATGCTATCTCTCCCCACCTCCCCACCACCCGTCCCTCCCCCATTTCCCCCCAACAGACCCCAGTGTGTAGTGCTCCCCTCCCTGTGTCCATGTGTTCTCATTGTTCAACACCCGCCTATGAGAGAGAACATGCAGTGTTTGATTTTCTGCTCTTGTGTCAGTTTGCTGAGAATGATGGTTTCCAGGTTCATCCATGTCCCTACAAATGACACAAACTCATCATTTTTGATGGCTGCGTAATATTCCATGGTGTATATGTGCCACATTTTCAGTCTATCATCGATGGGCATTTGGGTTGGTTCCAGGTGTTTGCTATTGTAAACAGTGCTGCAATGAACATTAGTGTGCATGTGTCCTTATAGTAGAATGATTTATAATCCTTTGGATATATACCCAGTAATGGGATTGCTGGGTCAAATGGAATTTCTATTTCTAGGTCCTTAAGGAATTGCCAAACTGTCTTCCACAATTGTTGAACTAATTTACACTCCCACCAATAGTGTAAAAGTGTTCCTATTTCTCCACATCCTCTCCAGCATCTGTTATCTCCAGATTTTTTAATGATTGCCATTCTAACTGGCGTGAGATGGTATCTCAATGTTGTTTTGATTTGCATTTCTCTGATGACCAGTGATGATGAGCATTTTTTCATATGTTTGTTGGCCTCATGTATGTCTTCTTTTGTAAAGTGTCTGTTCATATCCTTTGCCCACTTTTGAATGGGCTTGTTTTTTTCTTGTAGATCTGTTTTTGTTCTTTGTAAATTCTGGATATCAGCCCTTTGTCAGATGGGTAAACTGCAAAAATTTTTTCCCATTCTGTTGGTTGCTGATTCATTCTAATGACTGTTTCGTTTGCCGTGCAGAAGCTGTGGAGTTTGATTAGGTCCCATTTGTCTATTTTGGCTTTTGTTGCCAATGCTTTCGGTGTTTTGGTCATGAAGTCCTTGCCTATGCCTATGTCCTGAATGGTTTTGCCTAGATTTTCTTCTAGGGTTTTTATGGTGTTAAGTCTTATGTTTAAGTCTTTAATCCATCTGGAGTTAATTTTAATGTAGGGCATCAGGAAGGTGTCCAGTTTCTGCTTTCTGCACATGGCTAGCCAGTTTTCCCAATACCATTTATTAAACAGGGAATCCTTTCCCCATTGATTGTTTTTTTCAGGTTTGTCAAAGATCGGATGGTTGTAGATATGTTGTGTTGCCTCTGAAGCCTCTGTTGTGTTCCATTGGTCTATATCTCTGTTTTGGTATCAGTACCATGCTGTTTTGATTACTGTAGCCTTGCAGTATAGTTTAAGGTCAGGTAGTGTAATGCCTCCTGCTTTGTTCTTTTTGCTTAGAATTGACTTGGCTACGTGGGCTCTCTTTTGGTTCCATATGAAGTTTAAGGTGTTTTTTTCCAGTTCTGTGAAGAAGGTCATTGGTAGCTTGATGGGAATAGCGAGCTATTAATTGTTATAGTTAATGTTAATGATAGCATTTGTTAAGTACTTAGGATGTACTAGTCTGCATTCTACATGCTTTCTACATAGTAACTCTTCAATCTTCACAACTATAAGTGGTTAATTCTATACTCATTAGATAGGAGAGAAAATTAAGATCCAAAGAATCTAAGTAACTTCTCTAAAGCTCTAAAATTAATAATTTACCAGAGCTAGTTTTTGAATCTGTCTCTAAAATCTGTGCTATTTGCAGAGAACATAATACATAATAAATACCAAATTTGTTTTAGATCCTATTGTATCCTTTATTTATTCCTTTAGGCATTTTTAAGTGCATGTATAATCTTTCTATATAGCTTTTGCCATATTTATTACAAGGAAAGGTCTTTTTAATATCACAACAAAATATTAAGTATAAAATGGCAGTGTCTATTTGAAGTTTTTATTTAAAACTAAAAAGAAGTAAGACTTTTTGGGTGGTGGGGAGTGACTTAAATCTAAACCCTTGACACTCATGTGAGTAATTTAAGCTACATAAGTAGCTAGGCTCCCTCAGTTCTGTCATCCAAGAACAAAGCTAAATGTCCCTGGCAATTGTAAAACAGCCATTTTCATTTTAGGGTATAATTTTTTATCTGTGCACTGGTATCTTCTAAATTTAAGAATCCCAATGATCGCAGAGGTGAGAGAAGTTAAGCAGTAGCTGCAATGTCTTGCCAAATTAATTATCTTTCACCAACTTGGACTCAGTGTCCTCTGTTAAGAGCATGTTGTGTCCAGTATTTGCTTCATTATTTTCAAGTTGTGCTTTAGAAATTGCATCTGGGCATTTTGTGGCTCCTCACGAAGGGAAAAGATATAATTTGCTGGGCTGATGTGACACAGTGGGAAGATGGACCACATTCTCTACCAGTTTCAAAGGACGATGGCAATAAAGTTTTTTATGAGCTTCAGTTATGCTGCACTGCAATGATCAGCTTCCATCCTAGTAAAGAATATTGATGCACATGGTTCTAATCAAAAATAAAGCTACAGACAGTTCAAAGTCAGAGTGGAGGTGGGGTTTACAGAAGAGAAGGGAGACGTCTTTGTGAATTTAATAACATTTAAAATATAAAAGCATAAAAATTAAAAAAAAAAAAAACAAAGAGTCTTTTCTTAGTCTTTATTCAGTAGAATAATCAGGCATACAGACATTTAGTGAAGCTCCAGACTTTGGCTGATTTTCCAGGATATGCTGGCTTCAAATAGTCAAATATTCTTTCTAGTTGTCTCCACTCATTTTAACCACATGTTGATTTTTGTTCCATAAATATGCTTATATACATAGTACACACATTTATAAAAAATTAAGATGTATTTGGTTTATAACCATCACTTTTTTGTTTCTAATAGAAGATCAAGCATAAATATACAGAAATAAGCTCATCTTTATAATGTGAAACTGAAGACTCAGAATGTGAACAGCATTTGCCTTCTTGATTATGGTTCTTTGAAAATAGAGACAGGCCTCTGGCCAGGCACAGCAGCTCACACCTGTAATCCTAGCACTTTGGGAGGCTGTGGCAGGTGGATCACCTGAGGTCAGGAGTTCAAGACCAGCCTGATGAACATGGAGAAACCCTGTCCCTACTAATAATACAAACAAATTAGCTGGACGTGGTAGCACATGCCTGTAATCCCAGCTACTAAGGAGGCTGAGGCAGGAGAATCAGTTGAACCCAGGAGGCAGAGGCTGTGGTGACCTGAGATCGTGACATTGCACTCCAGCTTAAGCAACAAGAGCGAAACTCCATTTCAAAAAAGAAAATAGAGACAGGCTTCAAAGACACTGGACAGGGGGAGGGATAAAGTTATTTCAACCTGCAACACATTGGAAGAAGTAAAAATATAATTCTTAAATTATGTGTTATTTCTTTTAATACAATGAAAGATAACATATAGTATGCAGAATTTAACAAAACAGGAACGAGAACAACATTTTAAATGGTGATTTTTCCTTTACAAACAAAAAATATTTTTCAACATTTGAAATACATGAAAATATACTTTATTTAAGGAAATCTTTGTGTAGTTACCTATCTTTTGGGTTTCAAACATTAATGTGCTAATAACAACTTGAGGTATTGGTTTAAAATGTAGATTTCTGAGTTTGGTTCTAGGATATCTGACCTGGTAAGTCTGGGGAAGGGACTCAGGATTCTGCCTTTTTGGCAAGTACCCTTGACCATACATAGGGAAATACTAACCATATCTATATTTTCTACCTGGGAAGAGAAATCTCATTTTCACAGAACACTTAATGTGTGCCACTTTTACAAATGATTTGTTTCTTTACTCTTTACACCAGTCTTTTGAGTTAAGTAGTATTATCCACATTTTATTGACAGGCTAATTGAGGTGAAAGGAAGATGTTTCTCATGCTCACAACTTACAAAAATTACAAAGTGGAATCAAAATTCAAATAGAGTTTGATAAGTCCAAAGACCCTGATCTTTCCTATGTAGTATCTCTTATGATAAAGACACATTCACAATCCAAACTCAAATTAAAGCTTTTTTTCTTACTTTGGAGAGAAAAACATTAAAGAATAAAACAAAATGTAAAGAGAATTACATTCTTTTTAATGATGTCTTCTAAATTCTCATCAGAAAATCACAAACAGTTGCAAGGAAAAGATTAAGCATTAGATTAAGAGGTAGATTAAAATGAGAAAACAAATTAATTATAAGTTGGTGCAGAAGCAATTGTGACAATTACTTCTGCACCAACCTAATTGAAAGTTAGTTGGTTAGGAGTAAGCATGACCATAAACTGAAGACCAAATTCCATTTAATCACAAACAAAGTTGTACCCTCAAAACTTGGTTATGGAAAAGTAGCATTAAACTGGGGGGGAAAAAAGAAAAACAAAAAATGTTTCTTAGCATAAGCTAATTAGATATTCCACTGTGATCCTCACTTTTGCAATTTTAAAAATCTGCTGCAGAAGTAAAACGACAGCACTTTATAAATTCAGAATTTATTATGCACACAGTTGGCAGAATTCTAAGCTGGTCCCTACGATACCCACCTCTGGTTAGCATGCCATGCATAGTCCCTGACCCTTGAATGTGGATAGGCTTGATCTAATCAGGTGATATTGGTCAGAGACAAAAGAAATCAGAGAGGTTCAAAGCATGAGAGGACCATGTGGCAAGACATTGCTGGAAACCTCTAGGAGCTGAGAGTAGCCGCTGATCAACAACCAGGAAAAGAAGGGGTGCCTCAATGCCACAAACATTTGGAACTTAATTCTGCCAATAGCTATATGAAATTAAAACAGGATCCCAAGCTCCAGAAAATAGCACAGCCCAGCAGATATTTTTATTTCAGCCTGATGAGCCACGGAGCAGAGAATCTGCTTTAGCCATGGCTAGACTTCTGATCTATGAAACCGTGAGAGGATATGTCTGAATTGTTTTAAACTTCTAAGTCTGCTTGGTAATTTGTAACACAGAAAATTAAGAAAATTAATACAGATACCTATTCTATGCCCATGGAATATAGGCCCAAGGGCACAGCAATGAACATGATAGACCAAAATCTTTGCCATAACGGACCTAAGATTGTAATGGGGTGAAGCTAATAGCACAATTGTGAGACAGAATAAATTTCTACATAGGTATTCAAGAGTGGCAAGTGCTACAAAGAGGATGAGTTGGAGACTGGCTTGGTGGGGACTGGGATGGAGCTTTAACCAAAGTGGTCAGAGAACAACTGTCTGAAGGCATAAGAGATATACCAAGGACAAAATTATGAAAAGAAAGCAGTACACAAATACTGGGGTTTGGAACTTATTACAATAAACCCTTTGAAGAGTTGTAGGCTGGAAGGAAGGTGTTTATCTGAGTTACACTTTGAAACGATGTCTCAGGGGAAAATGAACTGAAGTGGTCGGGTGTCGGGGGTGAGTGGGGAGTCATCCAAGTGGAATACTGTTCTTTGCAAAGATTTTGCCATCACTCAGGAAAGATCATAAAGGATTAGACTGAAGAGATAATCACCAGGCTTGGAAGAGGGATTCCACATAATGTTGTTATAAATCACATATCATAAACTCTTTCTTTCATAATTTACAGTACAGACATTTTTCTTTGGGATATTTCCAAATCCAAATAATGCAGAATTTTATCACATTAAGAGCAGGAGGAGGGCAAGATGGGGAGAGGAAGAAGAAGGTGTAAATTTTGGTAACTAGTTAGAAAGCCAAAAAAAAAAAAAATTGATCTGATGTTTTTAATAAATTCGTAGATCAGAGGAAATTGGACTTTAAAGTTCTACATGCTTAAAATATTTCTAAAGATTATCCAAAGTCACGTTCAAAGCCTGGTAATCATTTTTTTTCCTAACGATAGATCACAAGAATTCAGTCAACATTTTTTTTTTCGCCGAGGACATAAATGTTGAAATTATGCTGTGAATCCTGCTTATTTCAAAATTAATTTATCACAATCAAAATAAGTGTTAGACTCTAAAAATTGGAGGTTTATTCACATATATTTTTCTTTATTACATGGACAGTGTTCTACGGTGAAAAAATGTAGATATGGCATATATTTAAATGTGTGCATGTTCCTCTACATATCAACCTCTCAGACTAATAGTAAAAAACAATATGCACAGAAAAGTAAACCTAAGACATTTTCTTTAGAATTAATTAACTGCAACATGCAAAATTTCAAACATGCTTTCAAATAAAATTCCCAGCTCTAATTAGTCCCAGAGAGAAAGAGAGAGAAATTACAATAAAGAATACAATCTTCTTCTCTTACTCCTTGCTTTCATCTATCTTTCCATTTTCATCCCTTGGGAAAGCTGAATTCAAAAATTAGGGAAAAAATATAATATAATCACACATTTAGAACATCAGTGATATTACAAACTTTAAAAGAGTTTTACACAATCAAATCAACATTCTTAATTTTCCAGCTAACTAGTCTGCTTTCCATTAAGCCACAAGTATAGAGACCCCTAATCTTTGAGAATATTGATGTTAAATTGGCCATTGAAGAGGAATTTTGTTTAATGCCTAAGATTCTGACCAGTTTTAGTGAAATTCTTAACAAAGTTAAGTTTTCCCTGTTCTGAATTGAAGATTAGTTTAGGTAAACATATTACTCATAGGAAGCAATTTTTATATTAAGACAGTAGACATTGACTGAAGTGACTAAATTCCCTTCCCTCCTTTGAGATGAAATTGTCTTATCTCCATATTTAATTGACAACAACAGCGAGCAAACAAACAAAGATTATGGCCATATTACACTTCTCAGGAGTAGTAGCTGAATGGCAGTAGCAGTAGTAACAGTGGTAGTAATAGCTTAGGGTTTTTCTACCTCAGCCCAAATGACATTTTGGGCCAGATACTTCTTTGTTGCTGGAGATGCCTTGTGCATTGTAGAATGTTTAGCTGATTCTATGGCTCAGATCCAGTAGATTCCCCCCAAGTTGTAACAACCAAAAATGACTTCAGAAATGTCTCCTGGGGGAGCAAAATTAATGCCTCATTGGGAACCACTAGTACTAGCTCATGTTTGTTCAGAACTTACTATGTGCTAAGTTAAGTGTGGCAGTATATGCAAGCCCCCAAATATGCCACTTTGACATAGCATTATTTTTAGCTGAAGGCACTTGAAAAACAGCAGGTATAAGAAGGGGCCCTCTGACCTCTCCTGCTCTTACTGAAAAAAGAAAATAAAAAACACACGGAGGATGTTCTCCTTATACCAGAAGGAGTGTCACATTCTTGTCATCAAGGACTAGAAACTGAGGCTGAGAGAAGTCTGTGCAAACCAACCTTGAAAATGAACCATGGCTTTTCCTGTCACCTCTCCACAGTTAACTGCCCTAGCCCAAGTCCCCTTGCCTTGCTACATTTTCACGATTTACTGCACTTTGTCCAACTCAGTATATAAGTGTTCAACTCTAACTGCTTATTTGGGTCTTCATTTTCTTATGGGGGCTCCTGTGTTATGTAAAACTTATATTAAATAATCCTGCATACTTTTCTGTTGTTAATAGGTTTCAGGTCACTTTAGCTTACAGGCCTACCCCAAAACCCCAGAAGGATAGAGGTAAAATTTTGCCTACCCTACATAAGTAAAGTTAATCACTTTTGCAAATATAAATTAACTTAATCCTCAAAATTTTCTTATAATGAAAATATTTTTTATTAACTCCATTTACAAATTGTGGAAATTGGGGTACAAGAGTTAGCTTCCTGTGGCTAGACAGCTGACACAAATTTAGTAGAGCTGGGATTTAGACTCAGACAATCTGGTACGCTTTGCAGAGGGAAGCTACAATCATTCATTCATTTAACAAATGGAATTGATTAAGTTTAACATGTAGAATATGAAGAAGAAAAATAAGTTGGGAAATAAGTTAGAAAAGTTAGAATAAGTCTTGATTCTTGTCTTCAAGTTACTCATAGTTTATTAACAAATGCTAGGGAGGGCTGTTGGTGTTTAAGTATGTAACAATGGGGTGCTAAGTCTTCCTCACTCCTGTGGCTCTTCATCCAACATAATTCCCTTCTTGGTCATTTTCCAGCCCCAGCTTAACTACCTGGTAGTAAATCTCTGAGTAGAAGCTACCTAATGACTAAAACATTAGCTAAATGGAGGTCAAGAATACCATTCCCTGCTAGTAGTATTTGCCATTCAGTAAGAAAACTATTTGGAAACAATAACTTTCACATTCTACAAGAATCAATCTTATATTTGTGGAATGGAGGCTAATATTTAGGCAGTACATTTACTGGAAATCCTTGCAAAGAGAAATACTGAGATTTGTGAAATGAACTTTATAAATCTTTAGACTGAGTTTCATTTGTAGCGCTGCCCCACATAACTAAATAACTGTGAACATTTAGGCATCTGATTCAGGATGTAACTGTACAATCAAGTCCAGTTCAAATACTCTATGGATCTCTAGATTATATGAATGTAAGAAATACTTACCTGGATTATCCCATAACATTTATCTGAAAAGAAGTAGTTACACCAAAGTTGGAGTTGGTTTTAAAATGTACAGATTGTGGAGAATTTGTTTTATGATTTAAAGATTCAAAAACACTGTATGGCTATTTTTTTGTCTTCTCCTGTGGGCCAAGAAGAACAATATAATTTGAGGACACTTAGTTAATGACAGCTCAATGTTAATTTCAACAGCTTCTAGGGGCATGTTACATAGTCCGTGGAGCAGTTTATATGCTTGGTATATTTTAGTACAGTCCTTTAGAGCTATTTTTACAAGCAATTTGATATCTCCCTTACGTTTTGAATGAGGAAACAACAGAAGAACAACAACTCCAACGTCTAGCTTGAGGTCAACTAGCAAGGGAGAGAGAATGATGGAATCAAATTTACAGACCTGGCACATTTCAAAAGTCAGTTTTTTCAATAACAATAGAACAAAAATGTATTTTCTGGGCTTTATTTTATCAAATTTATGAAGCAATTGATCTCCCAATTTAAATCCATTTTGTTGAGACCACTAAAACATATTATGACTAGAATCAAAATGAGAAAAGACAACAAAAAACCAATTCAGTTACTGTTTAATCAGTTCTGCAGACAAATTAAATTTAAAATTCTCCATGAACTGCCATTTTAACAGACATAGCTGAAGAATATGAAGAATAAAGACAATCCTCTAATTCTTTTCATTTCTCTTTCATGCACTGAAAACTTGCCTTTGAATATAGGCAGACAAACAACATATATCATGGGTCAGCAGGACATCTAATCTGTGGAAATGCTATAGAAAAAAACTTACTTTTTAAATGTGCAGAACTCAGTTTCTCAAATATATATAGATTATGGTCAAATTTATTGAATATCCTGCAATAATGGTTTTGAAACAGGAAAAAGAGACTCTATTTAAAGTTTGGGTAATGCTACCATTTCTATTTTATTGTTTACTAAGATGATTTTATCCTCAATTTCATACATTGCCTATTAAAGTAAAATAATATGTAAGGCAATATTATTATGGCATATACCTATTTCTATATCTACATTTGTGTACAAATATAAATTTGTGTATATATATGTTCTATGACAAAATGTTTTTGTCTTGATAATCACTTTTCAGAACTTCAATATAATAGCTACTTAATATGAAAAAGACATGCATATTAGTATCCTGTGGTTGCTATAACAAATTACCACAAATTTCATGAATTAAAACAGCATGAGATTATCACCTTACCTTTCTGGAGGTCAGAAGTTTAAAAGTGGGCCCTACAGGGCTAAAAGCAAGGAGTCAGGGGGCTTTGTTTGTTCTGAAGACTCTAGCGGTCCCAGCCGTTATCTTTTCCAGCTTCTGGAAACTTCCTCCACTTTTCGGCTCATGGCCCCTTGCAGGAATGCCAACTCTCTCTCCTCTGCTTCCCTTGTCATATTTCCTTTTCTGACTCTGACCCTTCCATCTTGCTCTTATGAAAAACCTCATGTATACTTGACAATGTAACAAACCCGCACATTCTGCACGTGTATACTGGAACTTAAAGTAAAATTTTAAAAAGTTAAATAAAAAAAGAGTTGGCCAGACATGGTGGCTCCCACCTGTAATCACAGTACCTTGGGAGGCTGAAGCAGGTGGATCACCTGAGGTCAGGTGTTCAAGACCAGCCTGGCTAACATGGTGAAATCCCATCTCTACTAATAATGCAAAATAATTAGCTGGGAGTGGTGGCACATGACTGTAATCCTAGCTACTTGGGAGGCTGACGCAGCAGATTCACTTCAACCAGGGAGGCGGAGGTTGCAGTGAGCCAAGGTCACACCATTGCACTCCAGCCTGGGTGACAAGAGTGAAACTCTACCTCCAAAAACATAAAAATAAAAATTAAAGAGGAATAAAAGAACCTAATCTGATTCCATTGGCCTAACCAGATATTTTAAAATAATCTTCCCATCTGAAGATCCTTAATCACATCTGCAAAGTGGCATGCACACTAACATAGTAACAAGTTTGAGGGATTAGGACCTGGACACTTTAGGGGAGATGTATTACTTTGTTTACCATAAAACTTCTGCCATACTATTTTCTATTTATTATGTGTGTTGCTGTGTGGGATTGGAGGACATATTTAACTGTGTACAGTTCATGTTAGAGAAGAAAATATAAAACATAGAGTATGGCAATGAAGAAAATTAATGTGTAAAGATTCAATTAATATGAGGTTTTTTTTCCTTCAAAAATATCACGTTGATCTAGAAAAGGTACCATCTCACACAGGATATACCACAACCCTAAAATCTTCAAAGGCCATTATAAAAGTACTTTGCCAAATCTTAGAACTGGAAAAAAAGTTATTCAAATATTGGTATGAGATGTGTTGATAAAAAATTAAAATAATTTAGGGTACAGTTTCTTTCTATTTGGGAAGCCTGCAGTTGTGGTCTAAGCTATGTTATTGATATTGTCAGAGCTACTATGTTAATAATAAAAATCAATAATGAATTCTTACTATGTGCTAACAGCCACACTATACCCTTTACATGCATTTTCTTATTTTGTGATATATGTACTTTTATGATTCCACTTTGTAGATGCAGAAACTGAGGTTTTAGTTGCCTAAGCTACTACACAACAACTTGCCCTTTATTAAACAAATGGTGCCAGCATTCTAAGTCAGGTCTGTTTTCAATCATATGATAAAAGAAGGTGGCTTCAGTTAGAACAAAATGCTCATGATAAAAGGTACTGATAGTTCCTGGCCAGGCGCAGTGGATTACGCCTGTAATCCCAGCACTTTGAGAGGCCAAGGTGGATGGATCACTTGAGGTCAGGAGTTCAAGACCAGCCAGGCCAATATGGTGAAACCCCCTCTCTAATAAAGATACAAGAATTAGCCTGGCATGGTGGTGGGCGCCTGTAATCCCACCTACTCGAGAGGCTGAGGCAGGAGAATCACTTGAACCAGGGAGGTGGAGGTTGCAGTGATCTGAGATCTCGCCACTGCACTCCAGCCTGGGCTATAGAGGGAGACTGTCTCAAAAAGAAAAAAAAGTACTGATATTTCCCAACTGCTCGGTAACTATTGTTTTCATGTATCTTTCATAATATCCCTGGGAAATTTACATTATACTTTTCATCTTTTAAAGTAGGAACCTGTGGTCTAGCAATTGCATTTCAATCGCTCTCCCATTTTTTAACTTTCTAAGTAGTAACATATAATGTATGAAAAGAATGAACTTCAAGTCAGATCCTAATAACAGAAATGTATTTTTTCTTTGAACCTACAGTCGATCTCTTCTTAAATTTTGAAA
The DNA here is from genome assembly GCF_009761245.1 of Sapajus apella. Classification (NCBI taxonomy): domain Eukaryota; kingdom Metazoa; phylum Chordata; class Mammalia; order Primates; family Cebidae; genus Sapajus; species Sapajus apella. The sequence goes on from NW_022436942.1 coordinate 50,270,968, forward strand.
TTAGTCAGTTGTTTAAGAAAGACCACTGATTTTGGAAAAAATACAGATTATATTTATATCTATATTTTGCAAATTACTCTCTGTGGAAAATGAATAACTTCCCAGAGCTTTAGATTTCTTATCTTTAAAATGGGAAAAATAAAACTGGCCCCATGGGATTGCTATAAACTCTCAAAAAACCCAGATTCCTTCTTTAATAGAGTATTATTTTTACAACATTCTCAAAAGGTAGAACTCTTCTCTTTTCCTTGATTATTTTGAAATTTATAAAGATATTCTGAAGCCTGTGGGCCTGGGTATGGAGGAAAGCCACATTTTCTTTTATCGTGTTGAGTAAATAGTTTCCCAAATACTGTTTTGTTTTGTTTTTTAAAAAAGCACTACATTCTTGGTTACTTTGAGCAGGGCTGGTTATTATTTCGTTATAAATCAATCTTGAGCATTTTCACAATGACCAAATTGCAATGAGATTCATTAGGAATTTTCAAGTTTGCTGCCATTCTTTGCATTCTTTCTTTCTGCCTTCCAAGAGATACCAACATATTTTCTGGGAATAAAAAGCCAACATGTCTCTGATTAGTTGAGCCCAATACTACAAAGAACATATAAAAGGCCAGCAATAAATAACCTTTTAAAAATGCTGCTTTTTTGAGATAATGCAGCTTCATGTTTTAACAAACCCAGCCTAGAGTAATAAAGGTCTCTTCTGATACCCAGGACTAGCAGTAACTTGATTCCATCAAGGCCCAACTTTAAATGAGCGTCAAGGTAGAAAAGACAACATGCATAGCAATAATTTTATAAATATTTCATTGAATTTTGTAACCCTTCCACACATATTTACTTCATCTCCCATTTACTTGTTGTGGAAATCCAATTACTCTATGATGATGATGCAGTCAAATCTGTAAACAGCTATTACATTTCAATTAAAGCTGCATGAAACTCTATATATTTGGTTTGCAGAAAATTAATGCAAATCTTTTTTGAGGTTTCAGTTCACAAGGGGTCATGCCCCTACACATTTGGCTCTCAGTTAACATTCAGAGCCATTCAAATATCAGACTATTTTCCCAGCATAAAACATTTGGCCTGTGGTTAAAATTTCCCATAGCATTCATCTGTATTTAAACTCTCACCTACAAAACAACAGAAATTTTGCCAAAAGAAGTCAACTTTGACTGACTTTTTACTATAAGAGAAAATTTCTGGTGAATCTTTCACCGTAAAACATATACTTGATCGCATTCATGGTATCGGTTGAACACTCATAAATCTCTGAAACACAAACAAGAGTTTTTCATCATTGATAACAGGAATGACACTGAGATGGAAGGATGAGAAGAAGGAAACAAATACTTATTGAACACTTACTATGTTCTAGTCACTGTTGTTGTATTATCTTAGCAAATTCTTGCATTAACACTGTGAGGTTATGCACCACCATTCTCCATGTAGGAACATTCAGATTCAGGCAAAGAAACTTGCCTGGATCATATGGGTGGGTCGTGGTGTTGGGGATGGACCCAGATCTCTCTACTTCCAAAGCCTGTGATGATTCTTCTGTCTCCCACTCTGCATAGACTTGAGGAATATAGTTAATGTTTATAATTACAATTTATCATTAAACAACATGCGTTGGATCTGTGTTGGTCTAATTACATGCATGTTTTCTTCTGCCTCTGCCACCTCTGAAACAACAGGACCAACCCTGACTCCTCATTCCCAGCCTACTGAACATGAAGATTATAAGGATAAAGGCCTTTATGAGTATACATTTCACTTAATAAATAGCAAATATATCATATCTTCCTTATTATTTTCCTAAGAAAATTTTCTTTTCTCTAGCTTATTTCATTGTGAGAATACAATATATAATACATATAGCATACAAAATATGTGTTGACTGTTTATGTTATAGCTAAGTCTTCTGGTCAACAGTAGGCTATTAGTTAAGTTTTGGGGAAAGAAAAAGTTATACGTGGGTTTTCTTTTCTTTTTTTTTTTTTTTCATTTGCCCAATTGATTTGCATAAATGCGTTTCATAAGAGCTGGTTTGGTCTGTCCACTCTTTGCACTAGTATCTCTGATTCTCTTTAAAATGTCCATGTTACCTGAGGAAAAATGGATGCTACAAAAGTCAAATGATAAAGGAATTATTCTCTTCATTCCCAAGATGTGTTACATATGGTGACAGTGGGGGATGGGGAAGAAGAGCAAGCGTACAGGCTGAATTTATTGAGGAGGACTTCACACTTCCGTCAGTTACCATGAAAAATAACATATGGACTGAACATTTATTCCAAGGAACAGATTTGTTTCCAGTTACTCTCCAGCAGTTGAAAGAGAAAGAAAGAAAAAAAAAAAACACATTTTAAAAGCCATCTGAAAATACTCACCAAATGAGAGAAATAAGGTTGTTCTTTTTTCAGACTGCAGAATTAACATGAAAAAAAAATGATTCATAACTATTCACTTTAAATGTATTGGCTGAGCTACTATTACCGTGAATCGACTTCTCCACTGTAGATGATGTGGTGCCTGTTCTCAAAAGTTTATGTTCTAATTTTTTTGGAGAAAAGGTGTCTTATTGCATTTTTTTTTATTGTTTTCAAATTATTTCCTTTCATTTATTTTTATTGTTATCTCTTACTTTGTCAGCCTTTTCAGTATCATGATGAAAATATCCCCAAAATTTATATCAGCAAATGGGGACACCTTCCTGTACCCCATCATTTGTTTATAATCAATCATTTGCTTCATGTCACCCCATTTACTGGTTTGAGTCTGAAACGATTAATAACTTTTGGCATTGTGAAATTCCTCAGGCTCAGTAAAAAAGCATTGTCAAGAAATCAAAATTAAAAAGTTAAGTTTAAAATTGTTTCTACCCTTCAGGTTCCTGACATATAAAAGTATTAACAGCATATGTCTATGTTAGATTTTTAAATCACATGAGAGTTAAATAGGATGAGCTTTTTCAAAATGCAGTGGTTTTTGAAAATAGAAAGCAGAAGAGAATGAGAGAGAAAGCCTATAATTGTCTTCAAAAAAATACATGAACTTTTCTCTTGCACCCAGGCAAACCAATCTTATAAATGGGACTTCCTTTTATGTGAGCCGTCACTTCTTTTAAAGCCAAGTTGAAGATTCTTCACCTATAAGAAGCAGTCTCTGACAAACTCATTCCCTCTCCCCATTAAGACTTTCTCTTTTTTCCAATCATTGTCAGTGTGTGTACATGAGGTTCTATCTTGCTTTGTAATTGCTCCTTTAAATAGCTATTTATCTGACCTTCTGGGGAAAAAAGAAAAGCAAAGTATCTTTTGGAAATTCTTTTCAGTGAGGATTGGTCATAGAAAAAGAGGCTGCAAAATTTAGACCTTCATAGTCTGAAAAGACAAATGCTCATCAAAACATAAAGTAGGTTTATAATGAATGTGAAATTATCATCAAATCCTGTTGTTAAGAAAAATAAAGTATTCTTTTAAATTACAGTAATGAAGGGAGTTAAAAATTATCCTTTTAAGATACAAATAAATTTAGACTTGGGTGATCCAATATGCATTTTCAAGTGCTGGTGGATATTATAAAAACGTTGCCTCTTCTTGAAGTTGCTTTAATCCCAGGTATCCCAACCTTCCCAGTCAAATTTTATTCTTATACCTCCTTAAGGTTGGATCACGGCTCTGACAGACTGAGATGACAGTCGATGTTCAGTCTTAGAAACAACTGTTTACTAAAGCCTCAGATTTTCCCTAGGTTCGTTTAATCTTACACCATGCCTATCATATATAGACATCCCAAACCTAACATGTCCAAAATTGAACTATATATCTTCCACCACAAACCTTGTTCTGCCATAATTGTAGCTTCCTTTTTTCAGTTGCTTATACTAAAATGTTGGAAGTCTTGATTTCCTTCTCTCTTTCTCTCAGACCACTTATCCAATGGCTAAGAGAATCCTCTTGGTTCAACTTAACAAATGTCAGCAATACCTGATAATCTTTCTCTAACCTTTCCCTACCATGCAGGTCCAAGCCATCACTGAATCTCTCTGAGCCACTTTCTAGCTGTGCTTTCAGCTTCAGCCCTGGGCCTTTCTACTTTCCATATGGTGGGCAGAGTGGTCTTTTTGAAATGTAAGTTACATCAGGTCACTCCTATGCTCAAAACATTCTACTGCATCCCTCCCACTAGGAGAAAAAGCCAAAGCCCTTAGAATGGCCTAAACAATTCTACACGATCTATGCTCCCATCCATAACTCCTCATCGTCTCCTGCTTTCACAGGCTCACTTGGCTCAGGTTCACTGGCCTTCTGTTTGTTCTTCAAATACAACATATACGGTCCTGGCTCAGAATTTTTGAATTGGCTTTTCTCCATTCTCCCTTATAGGCTTCACCCATAAATGCATGTAGACCCTTTCCAATCTCCTATATATATTTGATCAACTGTCACCATACCAGAGAGGACTATAGCCACTACTCTGTTGAAAAATGTAACTACTCTGTCTTTTATCATCCCCTTCCTTGCTTTATGTTTCCATATCACCTTCTAATAATTTATAGAATTACTACATTTCAGTTTTTGTTTTTCTTCCATATGAGATAATAAACTCCTCAATAGTAAGACTTTTATCTATTTTTTTCCCACCACTGTATCCCAACATCTAGAATTGGGCCTACTACACCATAATGATAAATATTAGTAGAGTGACAGATTGTAATGCTATATATTTGGAGAGGAAAATCTCTTCGGGAGTCTCATTTCAAATATCGAAATCCTGTCAAAAACAAGAATTAAGCTAAAAAGATATATAAAAGGTCATAGGAATTTTGCTACCTGGACACAACTCATTAAATATACACCTAATTTATCTATTGCTATGATGGAATTAATATGAGAAGGATCAAAAATGAGATGAAATATAAGGAAGCAAAGATTTAAAAAGGGCCCCAGAAAGAGAAAGTCTATAGCTACTTAAACTAATTTAAAGAAAAGAAGATATGATTTGGAGTCTACTGACCTAATTTCTCATATTAGCTCTTCTTTCTTGTTTGCATGACATATAATTGGAAATTTTATTATTTTCTCTGTAAAATGAGGCTCATGAAACATCTCCTTCTGTGAGAACAAGATGAAATGAGAAATAATAAGTGCCTAGTATGGTGTCTGACATACAGGGGACACTCAAAAATAAAAGTTGTACCTGGTTTCATATATGTGCTATGTTCCCAGCTCTCTCTGCTTAGAGGACCTAGAAGCTATGACACTCCAGGGCCAATGAATACAACTAATGCTTGGATCTTGATTTCCAGTATCATTCTCCAAACAAATAAATAACTCCTTGAAAAAAATACTGATTTTAAACTTGGGTAAAAAAGAAAAAAAAATTTTTTTCAAGATAAGCTTAGACTATTTTGTGGTGCCATAAAGTAAGAAGTTGTTTGAAAAAAAAAAAGCAGTAGCAGCAGACAAGTAGATGAGGGGAGGGCGGTTGGCCATAAGAAAACAGGCAGCAACCTGGAAGACTTTTCATTAGCTACTTGGATCAATTTGAATATTAGCATAAATAATGGTAGAATTGATTATAACTCAAAATATGAAACACATACTCATGAGCCTATGTTGATATATAAACAAATGTTTGACTGAGTAACTAAATGGAGGAGAATGGAGAGACTTTCCTAACAGACCAATTCCAATGAATCAATGTAGAAGGAATGATGGGACTAGAAACTCACTGTTAGAATACCACAGCAAGAACCACCGATGGTGTTAAAATTAGTGGATAAACCTTTAAAAGGAAACAGGATATCTGCATAGCTTCAAGCCATCTCACCCAAAATGTTTATTAATGAGTATGATGGCTTTTACTTACAAAGTCTTTGGAACTCCTCCCTCCAGCAGATAGAGCTTAATTCTTCTTCCACTTGAGTAGAATTTAATGGCTCACTTTAAAAATATAATTTTGAAATGAAAAAACAGTGTCTTTACAGTGGAGAAACCTGTCAGCACCATTACCATGTAACCATGGTTAACATTACCAGTAATAATAATGCATATTGCTATCATTAAAAGGGCACCTCAACTCTATGGTCTTGTTCCCCAAAGTCCATTACCTTAAGTCTAATTAAGAGAAAATATCAGACAAAATCAAATAGAGAAACTTTCTACAACATATCTGACCAGTACTCTTCATAAGACTCAGGTCATGAATGACAAGAAAAGACAATAATAGTCACATATCAGAAGAAATTAAAGAGATATGGTGAAAAAACGCAATGTGGTATCTGATATTGGAATCTAGAACAGGAAAAGGATGTCAATGAAAACACTGAAGAAATCTGAATAAAGCCTATAGTTTAGTTTATTGTATTGTACCAATGTTATTTTCTTAGTTTTGACAATTGTTCTGAGGCTATATAAGACATAAACAACTGATAAATCTGGGTAAAGGAATAAAAGAATTATTTTTATTATCTTTGCAACTCTTACTTAAAGTTAATGTCATTTAAACTATTTCAAGAAGTTAGAAGAAAAAGTAAGTCATGATCAAATAAGATAATGCTTGTGAAAATATGTATAAATAGTATAAAGTTATTATATGTTAGGCACGATTACTATGTAAATAATAATGGAAAGCAGTGTTTTAGAAAGTGATAGTGTGCTTAAAGTAGTCAACAATTGTATAATTTTAACTGGCCAGTCCATTTAACCACATCAAACAATTATCCTAAATGTAGGCACAGCATAAGTTTAAGTGCAACAATTCTGAGGCCAGCTTCCAAGATGGTTCTGGAAGATCCTCAACTCTTGGTCTTTACACTGTTATAGAATCTTCTCACACACTTAGCAGGGTCAATCTCTATAATCAATAGAACAATGAGGGAATGACTTCCTTTTTATTGTGCGCCTGCCAAGGCTAGGTCATTAAAGACATTATAATTTATATTTTGCTGTCCTGGATTGATCATTCCGGAATAAGTCAGCCACCATATTGTGAGGACATACAAGCAGCTCATAGAGGGGTCCATTGGGGAGAAATTGAAGCGTCCTGCCAACTACCAGCGCCACGTGAGTAAGCCTTCTTGGAAGCAAATCCTCCAGGCCAAGCCAAGTTTTGAGGAGATGTAGCCTCAGCTGACATCTTGACTATAACCTCATGAAAGATCCTGAGCCAGAATCCTCTAGCTACACCACAGCTGAATTCTTGACCCAAAGAAAATGTGAAACAAATTCTTATTGTTTAAGCCATGAAACTATTGTGGCATTACTATTTTCCAGTAGATAACTAATACAACAGTCTTTGAAAAAGAAGCAATAAACATTTGTCTAGGAGACCAGGGGACTAAAGCCATTAGTCTCAAAACAGAAACAAATGATATTCTGGCATGAGCATAATGAGAAATATAGCAGCACACTCTTTTCTTTCTTCCCTATTTTCTCTTCGTTTTATTTTTATAATAGTCCAGGTTTAAGTATATTTAGAAAGTAGGTTTTCGCTACTTTTCTGATGCAGCAAATGCCACAAAACAGAAGGAAGCATGGCAAACTACAAGGAGGAGATTAGAGTTGGTGTCATTTGACTACACCAAAGACAGCTTGCATAGGACACGCCAATAACAAGAAAGATTAGGACTTGAAGGATATGCTGCTCTGTGTGGGAGAGCTTTTTACTGCTGTTGTTTTGATTTGTGGTTATTTGTAATCATCAAAATGTCAAGGGTCCCTTTCTGGAAATATTATCCAGGAACCACAAACTTGATATTTTTCCACTAGGAATTTGAGTGGAAGAAGGATAGGGTTAGGATTTAAAATTCTGGCTACTGTTTTACCACCTCCAGACGTGTGGTTTGAGGGAGTCTCAAATTCTTCTATCCTAAATGCTTTCGTTGGTTAAATGAGGATGTATAAATCAAAGGCTCAGTTTTCTGGAGCTTCCTAAATTCTCAGAAATATTTTAGAAAATTGGAAGTGTCGTATATGTTGCTTCTTTTGAATGAGATAATTTTGCCTCAGTGCCTCCCTTAATTCAGATAAAATATGGTAATGTCTCAGAATTATCATTTATTGAACACAGTTCCCAAGGAAACAGGCATCGCCACAGAGTTACCAAATATCTAAATGGTATAAACCTATATCTGGTGGTTGCAAAACCAAACCTTTGTCTCACTGAACAACCACTATTTTGTAATGCTGAGGTTCTACGTTTTATCCTACATAATTCTTCCAGGAATTGATATTTTAAAATTGAGAAGCAATTTAGTGTGCTGTATAGACCTTCTCAATTGGCCCAGGCCAACACTAATGACATATTTTAATAGAAAAATGGGCAGTTGGGTACCTGAACTTTACCCTGCCATGGATCATTTTTGGCAGCTGTGCTCTTTATTCATCAGTCTGACTGAAACTCCCTTCCTGACAGAAGCAAAGTCACTCTCCTTTGTTCAGGATTTCCATAAAAGGCGAAATGGAAGTCTTTGCAGACAGACTGGCATGCCTGAATAAATTTATTTTCCTAGGCTTCCAGCCATAACCGTGAGCAAACAAATGCCTCTTACCTACATCTTTATGTACACTATAGGATAGCAAATTTATAGGATTAAATAATGCTCATTTACTTTGGCTTCTTTCTTCTCTGTTTTAATTCATTGCCTAAACTTGCATTTTTGAATCTTTCCCTCTTACTTTTTAACCTTTACCCTTGGGCTATTTGAGCAATATATGGCCATGTGTGTGTTTGTCTCCGTGCGTTCACATACATTGTCTATGATGTTGGGGGAAGAGGACCTGGCTTTCTTTTTAATCCTCTTTCTTTATAGAGAACAGACCTCAAAGGGTTTCCTTTCCTAGCTTCTTAACTTCTCTTCCAGGCATAATGATTCTAGACAGACTGAACAACTGACCAGTGATCCATCGTGTTTTTAATCATTTACAGTCTGATTCCTGCATAGCCATGACTGGTATTTGGTTTTGAAGAATGCCTTCCTGGGGAACACATTCAATCCAGTGTTTCTGAGTGATAAATTACTCATGTTTGGGGGCCCTCGACAGCCTATATTATTTTGCCCTGGTTGAAAATAATAGACAGTTTGGAACAATGTTCCCTTTTGAATTAAAACACAAAAGGTTAGATTCTTAGGGTTCCAGATAATGTGCAGGCTCTCAACAGACTGGATACAAATCTCCCCAGGAGGGGAAAGATTTGAAGGGTAAGGAGGCAAAGACATAGGGTAGAGGAGACAGAAACATGAGCATTTGTACAGACATATTACTTGTTTTTTCAGGGGTGAAAAAATCATTTTGTATCCCTCACTGTCCCAGATGTTCAGTCAGTTATACAATTACAGTTATACTAACAGGAGGCAGAACAGAGCTCTGTGCAATGATTATACTCATCCTGAATCATCTGGAAGAACTCCGTGGTCTCCTATCTAGTTGGTGAGCTAACTTCTGTCTATTCCCAACTGGGATGTTAGGGTGAGGGAGTTGTGTTGGTTGGCACTATGGATAGATCTTAGGAGATACTAATTTTTAGCTGAAAATGCATCTGTTTGCACATTGATACAAATTAATCAACATCAATTATATTATAACACTATAGCTTATAAAGAAACATTTGTTTTCATATGTGAGCATGTATGTACACATAGGAAGTCTCCAGAACAGAAAATAATCCCAAGGTGAGGATGAAAATTAGAAATGGAAATATCCTTTGCCATATAAATAGTGTTGTTTTGATAAATAGTGATTAGCTTTCTATGCTAAATAAAGGTGACCTGAACTCCTAGTTCAGTTAAACTAGAGTTTAAGATTTAAGATGAAACTTAAGAAAACTGTCCAAAAGGCAATATACTACAAGGGTTAAAAATCAGAGGTACTTACTTTTGAGTCCTGGCTCCCCTAGTTGTTGAAGCTATCACTTTGGAAAAGTCATGCGTCCTCTCTGAACCCCAGTCTCCTAGATTATATTCCACTGAGGTCAGCAAACTATGGTCTTTGGGCCAAATCTGACCTGCCCACTACTTTGGTACTACTTGTAAGCTTAGAATGACTTTTATATTTTTAAGTGTTAAAAAAGTGAAAGCAACAATAATGTTTCATGACCTGTGAACAGTATATGAAATTTTAATTTCATGGTGGATAAATAGAGTTTTATTGGAACATGGCCATGCTCATTTGTTTGCATACTATCTCTGTCGGCTTTTTATGTTTCTTTCATACTACAACAGCAGAAAGTTACAATAGAGACCATATGGCCCATGGAGCCCACGCTACTTAATCTGTGGTACCTTACAGAAAAAAGTTTGTCAACCCTGTCGTGAGGCCTACCTTGCAGCACTGTCATAAGGATTGAATGTTCCATGAAGTGCTTGGCACAGGGAATTGCAGTGAGGAAACACAGACATAATGTGACCTGTGAAAATGATTGTGGCTGCGTGGGCAGACTTCAAAATAAAACAGACAAAAAGACAAAGCTGAGAAATAATTTCAACATACTAGAGCCTCTCAAGTAAGAGAGACTAGCGCTTACAATAGTACATGATAGTGTCAAAGGGTATTTATGGAAAAAATGGAAATGTCCCAATTTTGTCAATCTGTTTTAATCCACTAGCAACTGGACTATAACTACTGACAGCAAATTCAGCATCCATTTCAATAAGAAGTAAAATTGTGCCATAGACAATACTTCCTGAATGGTTATTGTTGTTCTTATGATTTAATATTTTATAATGAGTATCTCTACTTAAATAAATAGAAGCACATCAATATGTCTAACAATTAAAAATACAGTCTAAGGATAGTTTTCATGGTCAGATACTTCATTACTAAAGTGAGGATGATGAATGAAATGTAAGACTACTTTCCATGACAGAGGTTCTTTCCCTCTGTTCTTAACAATAATGAAAGGCATCCTACATTTAGCTCTTACTCTGTTAAGTGCTATGTGAACATTTAGTTTTAGTTTTTCCAGCAGGCTTATGAGATAAGTAGAAACTGGGACTAAGGATAGTCAATTCCACTGATCTGGAAATTTCATATAGCTAGAGACCAAGGGAGAACATGATGGAACCCTGTGGAATGTATCCTCCCCACTCCTCACCATTTTGGTGGGGCCACAAGGGGCCTATGATCAAATGAGAAACTCATCTCTAATGGAAGCATCTAGCTTTGCTTCTAAGTGAATTTCTGTTGTAATTGTAATGTTATTATTAAATCAATACCCATATCAATATTGGTAAGAATACCTATACTAATAGTAACGCTCACTTTCTGGTTTATACACAAATAGTTATGGCCCACAATGTAGTAGACAAAGGATTTGACTCTGGGTACACAGTGGCAAATAAAACAGTGTCCCTACCTCATGCATCTTACATTTAATAAGCAGAGGAAAATAGAAATCAAATAAAAACAAACTAAGAAATATCAGAAAATATTAACTCCTATCATTAACTATGTTGTAAGGGAGTGGGGAGGAATATTTTGACTGGTGGTCAGGAAAGACCTCTCCAAGAGGTGACATTTAGGCTGAGATTTGAGTGTCAAGGGTTCATGCATATAAATATTTGTGAGAAGAGCATTCCAGGGAGAGGAAATGGCTAATGCAATGGCTTTAAAGCAAGAATGAGTTAGATATGTTCAAGGAAATGAAAGCAGGCCAGTGTGGCTAGACTAGGGAATACAGAGAAGAATCAGGATATCAGAATGGGAGGCAGAAGAAACATTATGTAGAATCTTGTAAGACATTTTTAAAATGTAATAGAAAGCCATTGGAGAATTATAAGCAGGAAAGTTGCATTATCTAATCTGTACTTTTTAAAGACATTCTGGCTATTGGGTGGAGAATGGATTAGAGTGATTCAAGAATACAGAGACACTAGATCTCCAGACATGCTGTTGGATTAAACAGAGAATATAGAGAATGTGGGGTTCTTTAGCATTAGTAGTCTCCAGCTGGTCAAGTTTCCTGGTATTGATGTCCTTGTATGGTGTCTTCCCTTTAAATCTGATCTGTCCCTAGTTATGACTCACTGGAACCAAAAGAATGTGGCAAAGGTGATATTGTACCAGTTGCAGGCCCAAGCCATAAAGGGACCTGGTAGTGTCTACTTCTATGCTGTTGGGATCCATGAGCTGTTACGTAAGAAGGAGAGGTCATGTGGAGAGACCACATGGAGAGGGAGAGAGTCAATGGAGTGAGAGAAAAAGAAACCTCCCCAGCATCCTGCCTAAGCCAACACCAGAAGGTCTTTCCATGAAATGGAAACACATAATAAGCACCTGTTTGCAAGACTGTCACAATAACCTCCAAGTGGAGATGATTCTTTACTGAATAACTTTGAAGAAATAAAATGACTGTTAGTTTAAGCCATGAGGTGTGGAGTGGTTTGCTGTGCAGCAAGAGATTACAGAAAAAATGAATTAAAATAAAAATGGTGACTCAAAGTCAATCAGGTGCTGCTGAAAATAAGTAAAATTTATTTGTTTTGGAATTTGGTGGCTCTTTTATAATTCTTTCACTTTTCAGAATATAAAGATGACTGAAAAGGTGGTAAAAAGCTTGCTATTGGGGACTACAGATAAGACGATATGAATTGTGTACTGGTAAAATCATTAGGGAAACTGCCACCTGCAGTAATGTGAAAGAAACAAAATGTGCCTAAGGAATTTGTGGATATGGTGAAGGAAATTCCTCAGCAGAATGTTGAAAATACCATCTGGGTTCATTTAGCCGCTTATGATAATGTATAAGAGGACCAAGATGAACTAAAAAATGGACTGTTCCATTTTCAAGCAGAATTTAAAAGAAATATAAATGAACCAGGAAATGATGGGTTGAAAATGAAAATTGTTTCTCATCTCAGACTATAAAAGTAATAAATAGTCTCAGGGCAAAGATCAAAGCTAGGACTCTGCCAATAAAATATAGCCTCGGGGTAAAGATCATATCAAAAGAGACTATAAGACCTCTTGCTGTTACCTCAAAGAAATGTAAGATTGCATCTCAGAGATCATCTCATCTAGATAAAGGGCTTTAAGAATCTCAAAGGCCTTGTCCAAAAGACTCTTATTTCTGCTTAGCCCCAAGTAAAGTGAGGCCTGTTTCGAAGAGTTTGTGGGTATAACTTAGTATAATGGCATAAACTACAATAAGAATGTATAAGAAACTCAGAAAGTTTTTAAGAGAATTATATTTGTGGAAGTACTTCTAGCTTTAATAAAATTAAGCACACGTCATTTACCTTGCAAAAAAGTGCCTGGCTCCCACACTTTTATGATCAGGAAACAGACTGAGGAAACTACTTTAAAAGAAATATAAAGAAAATAAGGGCAACTTACAAAGAGATATGGAAAGCCACTTGGAAAAAGCAGAATTCAGCCCTCATCAAGGACTGGAAAACAGATGCTTGGTTGGATTCTGTAATTGTAATTGATTAGTGACTTCTATGAGCCTTTTATTTGCCTAGTTTTGAATTGCAATTATCCAGTCACAGTGTGTGTGTGTGGAAGGGGTAAAATGGGAGAGCTGGAGAAAAGTCAAATAACAGGTCTCTTAGTTCACAAATCTTCAAATCAAGAGAAACCATTCTCAAAAAGCTGTAACTGAGAAACTTTTTCTGAGAAGCTTCCTCTAACCCCATTCTATCTCATACAAATTTACATGATGAAATATTCTGAACTTGAGCCTAAACCTTACTCTATAATGAGATAAGATTTGGGGGGTCTTGGGAAAGGGTAAGTTCATTCTGAATGTGGGAGAATTGTCAATCATTAGGGCCTAGAAATTCCTTTTTATTTCATTCCTCTTCCCCTCCCCAAACTTCTGACTACCATTGATCTTTCTACTGTCTTTCTAGTTTTGTATTTTCCAAATGTCATATAGTTGGAATCATATGGTACGCAGCTTTTTCAGACTGACTTCAACTAAGTAATATGCACTCATGTTTCCTTCAAATCTTTTCATGGCTTGATAGTTTATTTGTTTTTAATGTTTAATGGTAGTCTGTTCTATGGATGTATCACAGTTTATTTATCCATTCACCTTTTGAATGACATCTTTGTTGCTTCTAGTATTTTGGCAATTATGAATGAAGCTCCCCCAAGGATTCAGGTTCAGGTTTTTGTAAGGACAAAAGTTTTCAACTCATTTGAGAAAACACCTAGCAGCACATTGCTGGATCATATTGTGAAACCAAGTTTAGCTTTGTAAGAAACTGCCAAACTGCTTCCCAAATTATCTGCACCATTCTTTGTTCCCACCAGCAATGAATAAAAATTCCTGTTGTTCCACATCCTCACCAACATTTGGTATCACCGGTTTTGTTGTTGTTGTTGTTAATTCTTTGGGATGTTCTACAGAGATCATGTAACCTGTGGCCAAAGGCACCTTTATTTTGTCCTTCCAAATCTATCTTTCATTTCCTTTTCTTGTCTCATTGCATAAGCTAGGTCTTATATTATGATGTTGAATAGGAGTCATGAGGGAGCATCCTTGCCTTGTTCCTAATTTTAGGGGGAAAGCATCTAGTTTCTCACCATTAAGTATAATGTTAGGTGTGGGGTTTTTTTTTTGGTAATTTTCTATATCAAGTTGAGAAAGCCATTCTCTATACCTAATTTGCTGAGAGTTTTGTTTGTTTTTTGTTTTAAATCACGAATGACTATTTTTCTGCATCTGTTGATATAAACATATAATTTTTCTTATTTACCCTATTGATTTGAGAGATTACATTAATTGTTGAGCCAGCCTTGAATATCTGAGAAAACCCCACATTGCATAGTTCTTCTTCTTCTTCCTTTTATTTATTTATATTTTTATTTTTGACACAGGGTCTTTCTTGCTCTATTGCCCACACTGGAGTGTAATGGCACAACCATGGCTCACTGCAGCCTCAATTTTCCATCCCCACAGCTAGATAATTTTAAATTTTTTTCTAGAGATGAGATTTCATCATGTGGCCCAGGCTGGTCTCCAACCCATGGGCTCAAGCAATTCTGCCATCTGCCATTCCCAAAGTGCTGGGATTCCTAGTGTGAGTCACTGTGCCCAGCCAATTCTTTTTATATATTGTTGTGTTTGAGTTGCTAATATGTTTTTGATGAATTTTGCATCTTCATGAGACATATTAGTCTCCAGTTTTCCTTTTTTTAATTGTTGTTTCCTGGTTTTGGAGGGTTCAGAATTTATCCCCATTTCTTCTTGGCATTATAGCTTTGAATTCCTCCTATAAATCCTCTATTTGGATCCTATTATTTTCTTTTTGTATGCAAACTTTAAAATTTTTATTCAAAAATTTTTACATCTGGTCATTATTGTCAATATTTTAAAGTTTCGCACTGATGAGCATAATGTGGTAGTGCCACAAGATCTGAGTGACCACAGTGGCTTCTGTAAGGCTGCCCCTCCCCAAATGAGATGTCATGATCTAATTAACACAAAGACTCCAACTCTATTTTAACTAACAATAGTTGTGGTCAATAGCTCTGGTCACTCAGATCTTGTTTCTGGGGTTTTGCATGGAAAATTGTCCTTATATGCATCTCAGCTATAGCATATTGTGGACCAGAGAGATTCTGCAGCATCACTTTTAATGTGGCTCCTAATGCCCAGCCCTCAGGTGTTTCCAGATTTTATCATTTTCTACATTTGGCCTCCCATCAATATTGTGAACTCCCATAAAAGCTCAGTAAATTTCACTTTTCACTTTAGCTGAAGACAGCCAGTGTTGATGTCTGCTGCTTGAAACCAAAACTGAGAAATTGTATAAATGCATCAGTGGAATAGCATTGTCAATCTTTGGGGTGGGGGGTGGGGGAGTGGAATAGAAAGGGTGGTTGATAAATTATTGAAAAAATGTGAGCTCTGGTTCTTTGTAATATTCTGTATCAAAGACTTCCCCCCACTACCATCTCTCTACCTGGTCTGCCCACCCCCACTCCAACTTCCTGACCTGCAGCCTAGTGACAAAGATTCAGTGAAGGTGTCCAGCACTTTAGACCTAGGGGCAATTACATTCAAAGGCTTTATTCTAGGGGCAACTCTGTCAACACCAATAAGAACAGACAACAGTAATAGGAGCAAACAAGATGGTGGGAATGTGAACATCAAAGCAAAGAAAAATATTCAGCTTGAAACAAGGTCACTTGCTCTTGATGTAAGGTGAGGGTGGGAGGAGGAGGATCTCAGACCACAGATTTTTAAATCAGCAAGAAACCAAATAGCAATGCTTTAAAAAAAAAAAATCCTCCTTGGCAGAATTCAGTGAAAACCAAGTTTGCATAGTGAAATAAAAGAATCAAGAGTCAAAGTTTTTTCTTAAATCTGAGGCACCAGAGGAATAGAAGAGCCTAATTAAAATGAGCTACTTTATCAGATACATACATTATTTTATTAATTACGGTGCATAGTATTCAAAAAGGAGAAAAACAGTTCAGATGAACACTCTTAAAAGCAGTGTGAGCTTGGTTTTCTGGCTAATGTAACCCATAAAGGGAAGCATAGATAAGCAATTCAATTTCGAAAATACTGACCCATACTATGAACTGGTCCCCATGTGACAAGCTGTTGCTACAAAATACAGCAAGAGTCTGTTGTAAAGGCTATGGAAATGGAACCTCTCAAAATGATAGAGTACTTACTGTTTAATTTTGTTAGCTTTTTCCCCCTTGTCCATAAGCCTCACTGGAAAATAACATACACTGAGAAACTTATTAAGAAAAAATAATATTTCAAAGTAGATTTAACATCTGCCTATGCGGTATTTGAGAAGATGAAAACATAATAAAAGGGACAGAGGTGAGGCGTGTACAAAGTTGGGTGTATAAAGGGGTATTCCTGGTTTTACTCTGTTAATTGCACTAAGAAGATCCAGTGGTAATTCACACTGAAGCTAAATTGAAATTTTCTCTACATTATTTAGTTCACTTAAAAGCTATTTGTGATCCTACTAATGGATATGATGATGTTAGCTAAGTAAATTAATTCAGAAGATGCTTGAAAAATGTGCAGGTGAACTATGCAAGAATGCAATTGAAGACCTGTATATAGCATACTGTGATTTATTTTGCTGAGATACAGATTTGAAATATGGACTCTACAAAGCTGGAGATCCTAAGCAATCATTTGATATGATATATTTTTATTGTTGATTACATATCTGTAAACAAACAGTACCTCTCGCCTTTATATAAAAATCAAGATTTTGTTTCACTCTAGGAGAACAGCTGGATGTTAATTGTCTACATCTAGAGAATACATTTGGAATGATGGAATTTCACTTTGGGATGCTTTGATGGCAATTCAAAGAGGTAAGGTGTAATCTTCTAGACCAGATGAAACTGAGGACAGATTTTGTACCAAATTGTAAGGGTAAGCTTATCCTTATCTGCCATAAAAAGTTGGGCTTCAAGTACACACAAAAACCACTTGATGAGGTGAGAACACCAACACATAAGCATGGTTCTCTAGGGGAGCTGGAGTAGGAGCTCCTTTAGGGAGCTGACTAGAAGACCAGACATACGTACTGAACCCCGCATTGAGACTCACAAGAACAGATCCTCTTATTTGCAGGTTTCATTTGCAGGGTAGCTGCTTCTCCCATGAGAAGCTTCTGGTAGGCATGTTCCAATGTTGAAAGCAAGTAGTTCATTATTTAACTGTGATTAATAATTTGTCAGAGCAATTCCAGATATGTCATCTTTGAAAGTGATCCAACAAATTTGGTCCTTTTCTAGAAATGGTCAAGAAAGTAGAAGACAGCAGCTCATTTTGTTGATACCAGTGACAGAAGGTGAAACAAAAATTTTTTTTCAACTTTTTGATTTTTTTGAGACAGAGTCTCACTGTTTTGCCCAGGCTGGAGTGCAGTGGCACAATCTCGGCTCACTGCAACCTCCACCTCCCGGGCTCAAGCAATTCTCCTGACTCAGCCTCCCAAGTAGCTGGTATTACAGGCACTTGCCACCACGTCAAGCTAATTTTTGCATTTTTAGTAGAGACGGGGTTCCCCATATTGGCCAGGCTGGTCTCAAACTCCTGACCTTGTGATTCACCTGTCTTAGCCTCTTAAAGTGCTGGGATTACAGGCATGAGCCACTGTGCCCAGCCTTATTTAACTTTTAAGTTCTGGGGTACATGTGCAGGATATGCAGGTTTGTTACACAGGTAAACATGTGCCATGGTCGTTTGGTGCACAGATCAACCCATCACCTAGTATTAAGCCCAGCAACCATTAGCTATTCTTCCTGATGCTATCCCTTCCACCCCACTTCCTCACAGACCCCTGTGTGTATTGTTCCCCAGCCCTGTGTCCATGTGTTCTCACTGTTCAGCTCCCACTTACAAGTTTAATATTTAGTGCAATAATTGCTCACCTGCGTGATGTGATGAATTACATTAAAGGCACTAATAGAAATTAAAAATATTTTTAAAAGATGTTATTTTTGAATTTAGAGATTTTACTGTAGTCTTAGGGTATGACTGTCAGAATGTCAAGCTACTACCAAGTAGAAACGAGATTTGATAGGAAGTGTTTCAGCTACTTACAGGATTTAATGGATTTCAGGTAGCCTCTGGCATTAGAGTTCACACACTTGACCTTTGCCTCTCAGGCCTTCAGCTCGCATTCTAGCCCGTAATCCTGAGCTAGTTGTTTATTATCTCTCAGTCTCACTGCTTCATTAGTAACATAGAGTTCAAAATGCATTCCTCATCTACCGAAAAGGGGTATTCAGGGTATTAAAAATAAAATAACATTCAAGCAACATTTTTCGTGATCTCTAAATTACCACAAAAGTTGTCATTACTTCATGACGGAACCATGAGCTAATTTCTTACGATTTTATCTGTTCCATGAAATAAATCAACAGTGCAGCTTAGGATCATTTCCAGCTGTCTTAGTTCTAGCTATCCTTCATATTCAATGCCAAAATATTGCTTTCGCAAACAAAATTCTGTAATTCACACTTTCCACCAATATTTTGCTTCTTTTTTCAATTCATCCTCATGGAATTTGATCATATTTGTTGAAAGATGGTATCACGTTTCTTCATTGCCTGTGCTTGGTTTATTTCCTGCCATCCTAGCTAATTTCTAAAAAATGAAACATGTTTCAGATTTATTTTTATCTTCCTACAATATTTTGCTAGACAAAATAATGGCATCCCAAAGCTGTCTATGTGCTAGTTCCTGAAACCTGTGAATATGTTCTTTTACAGCCAAAAAATAAATAAATAAAACAAAACAAAATGTTTGTCTATATGATTAAGGACCTTGAGATGTGAGTACCTTGAGGTTTCCTAGCAAGTTTATTAGAATCACAAGAGTTATAATAATGAAAGGCAGGAGAGTCAGGGTCCTAAAAGGCCAAGGGGAGCCTCTAGAACCTGGAAAAGGCAGGGAAATGGACTCTTCCTGGAGACTCCAGAATAAACACATCCCTGTTGGCCTATTTTAGGCTTCTGACCTCCAGAACAGAAAGTGAATAAATCAGTGCTAATTCAAGCCACTAAGCTTATGGTAATTTGTGACAACAGCATCAGAAAACTAGTACAGTATTTTTGTGGGTTATCTATTATCTATTGAAGGAGGAATATTGGTGTTGGTGATGTATGTTTTATAATTGAGTCAAGAAATCAAAGATGAAGGAAATACCAGGATAGGAAGTCCACCAAACCAAGAGCAGCTATTACAGCATCCCAGTTTCTCACATACGTTAATAACAATAGACAGGAATGGGGTGATTTTAGAGACTCAAAGAACTTGAGAAATAATAAAAAATCAAAACTTAAGTAGTTACTAAGATATTATCAGCCAAGAAATTTGAGGAAGTGCATAAATGGTGTTTAAATATGGCAAACTCCAAATTATTTAAAACTTTAATTTTTTAGGTCATTATTGTTTGTTTTCTTGTTTTTTCACCATATAAAGCTTCCATTTGTGCCAGGCAGTCATATCTCATTTGCCTCTTCAAACAACTCTGGAGGTGTATATTGTTAATATCCCCCATCTTAGTAGGGAAATTGAGGCTGGGACAGAATGAGCAACTTATGTAGGCCAGATAGCCAGTAAGTATTGTATCTTCACTATAACCCTAATTACAGCAAGTTGAAATTGTACTTTTTAAATTCCAGTCATTTTCTTGTCTTTATGAAACTCTTTTCTATTTTTGTGCCCCCAGTGTTTAACATAGTGACTGCTACCTAAGAGACACTCAATTTGTTGGTTGAATAAATAGATTCCCTTACTATGCTGTGGCTAATTCTTAGGTTGGAGAGTGAGCAATTTATTTGATCTTTGGCCACCTGTTACAGCATGTTATGGTTAGACTTTGTGTTCCCACCCAAATCTCATGTTGAATTGCAATCCCCATAAACCCCACATGTTAAGGGAGAGACCGGGTAGAGGTAATGCAATTATGGGACCAGTTTCTCCCGTGCTGTTCTTGCGATAGTGAATGAGTTCTCATGAGATCTGATGGTTCTACAAGGGGCTCTTACCTCTTTACTTGGCACTTCTTCCTACCACCTTGTAAAGAAGGTACCTTGTTTCCCCTTCACCTTTTGCCATGATTGTAAGTTTCCTGAGGCCTCCCCAGCCAGGCTGAATGGTGGGTCAATTAAACCTCATTCCTTTATAAATTACCCAGTATGGGGCAATTCTTCATAGCAATATGAAAATGGACTAATACACAGCATCTCATCCAAAAATTATCAAGAAACCTTTTGACCTTCACTTCATGAGACCTGTGAAAATATAAAAAGATCTATGTTGAGATTATTTTTTAAATGAATCACCTTGTACACAATAAAACATGTGGCTATTTAATTTTAAAGGGGTTTCTGAAGGTCAATATCACATTAAATAATGCAACAATAATGATTCCCAAAAGAAACTAACAAAGATTCTTCAACAGTGTAGTAAGAAATTCACAAGAATTAAATATTTAATCAAAAATATTTAATAAAAGTGAAATTGCTTCTGAAAACCAGGCTGCATTTTTGGTAGATTAACTGGACAGACTCCACAAATATTTGTCTAAGCCATTATCTGGAAAATCACTTTCAACCATAATACAATGAAAATATATTATCCATGTTAATAACAATGTCCCATCTGTTTAAGCATTTTACAACCAACTGAAAGCCATACCTGCAAAGAGCCTTGTGGCTCTGAATTCAAAAACAGTTGCAAGTTGAATGCATGTGACAGTATTACCTGGTAAACAGGCCCTATGAACTTCCTTTTAAAGAATTTCAGTGGTACTGTGAACCAGCCTTTCAAAATAAACCCACTGAATCAACCGATTTTATGGAGAAATAGACTCTCTCCAGTCAATGATAAGTGACTGCTCAGATTTGAAGGTACTTTAATGGAACTGCTTCAAACTTTCTTTGAAATTGAAGTTTATTTAGTATGAACACCAAAAGGCTAGGCAAGCCATACAACCCTAAATAAAATTTATAAGCCATCAGTGTTTAAATGTCCAACATATTTAGAATATCTATTAACCCAACTAATTAAGGATATAAAACTAAATAAGGATATAAAGATAAATGTTCCATCCATTATTTCAGCTTTAAAATTAAAGAGTGAAAGTTGCCATTTCTTTTTTCATTGAATAAACTAGAACTAAAATATTACAATTTGGAAGCAAATTGGGAGTAAGAAAAAAAAACAGAAATATTCATGAGATAAATTAACCAAATGAGGGTTCGTGTATAGATACCAGATAACCAGTAAATATAGCTAGATTTTTTTAAATAATAGTTTCATTTACAAACCATTTTGAATATGATATATGGTATTTATGATAACCATGTGTAATAGGTAAGTTTAGAATCATCTTCATTTTACAGATGAGAAGGTTAAGGCTCAAGGTGACTTATTTATTGCCTAATGCCATACAAATTTTAAAAGGCAAAGTGGAGACTTTGGCTGTAATCCAAGTGTACATTTTTCAATATTAGCTGCTGCTTATATTACATCTGAGAATAAAAGCCTTAATATTAAGGCTGTAAATTCTAGAAACATTATATATATCAAACTCAAAAACATTATAGGATGATTTTAGACATAAAAAGCTACTTGCTATGTTGGATGGCAATGTTCCTGTGGTAGACTGAAATTTTCTATAGCCTGTGTAATTTTCCAAAGCCAACTCAAAAAAAGCAGTAGAAAGGTGATACACCAGACTGTTTAATTAGTGTCCAATTTACTAACTATATGGATACAAGTTGCACCAGCACACTAGGCTAACTTTTTGCATTTTTAGTAGAGATGGAATTTTGCCATCTTGGCCAGGCTGGTCTTGAACTCTGGGCCTCAAGTAATCCGCCCACCTCGGCCTCCTAAAGGGCTGGGATTACAGGCATGAGCCACTGTGCCTGGCCACAAATTGCAATAACTTTAGATGGTGTGAATGTTCAATCAGACACATCCAAGCAAAAATTTTGACAAAATGCTGAAAGACAGGAAAAGTAAGAGATCAAAGGAAGATGTTTCAGAGTAAGTAAATAATAATTTGGCTGTGTCAAGAGGCATTCCAATGGAAAGAATTTAGAGCTCAATGGGATATTCTAAGCACTGATCCAGAGGCATAAATATCTCCAGAAATGTGAACTTTTCTCCAAAATATTTAAGGTTGATGAATCAGGTAGCAGATAATTGTTCATGAAAATAAAAACCTTGTGGAAAGTGTCTTGATCCTGGTTTACCATCCAAAGACCTTGATAAGCCTACCTGCACATCAAATCTACAGTTGAAAATTTTGGACAGGGTGAGTGCAGTTCTAAGAGCTTTGGAGCCCTGAAAACTCTTAGTTCTTACTTTGGGGGAGATTCTGACCAATTTGCTATTTCAGCTAAACTTCACTAGATTCATATTTTAAGAAGCTATGGATGGATGATCCATCTCAGGCAGAATATTTTCCTAAAGGGAACATTTAAAATTTGTTTTTAAATTGTTTGGTTTTGTTTATTTGATTAACTTATTCATTTGTATCATCAATTGTTTATATTCATAGTATGAAATATGTTTTCAGGAAAAGAATAGCCAAAGTACAACATTTCATTAGTAAAATATAGGATTACTATATGACAACATGGAAAAGCTGGTCAATTAGTTGAAGAATACCCATATGAAGTGATACCAACAGTGAACCTTTCTTTCAACAAGAATTAGGGAAATACAGAAAAGAGGGATAAGTTGGTGAATAATTTCATGGAAAAGGTTAAACTTGAGGAAAACTTTAAAGAATAGGTAGAGTTTGGTTATGTGGAAAGGAGTAAAAAGTTTTTCCAGGCAGAAGGAAAATTGAGTAAAAGCTTTAAGCATGATCCAGAAATGTGACAAAACTAGTCTGGGACTTTGAGGTTTTTTTTTTTTTACATGTATTCAACACATATTTATTGAATAACTACCAAGTTTCCAGCACCATATGGAGTGAGCAAGAAACAAGACAAATAATGCATAGTTTTGATCCCAATAATCTCATTGTCTAGCTAGAGAAACTCTATTAGTAGGAAATTATGTTCAGCTGCCTGAAAAGGCAATCTTAGCAAAGATTCCAAACAGGTGTGCTATATAATGCGTTCTTATTTTGCCAATGTATTACAGGTGTGACAAGATAATGAACCTCCATTCCTCTGAGAGAAGAGTATTTTGAATATTCAGCATTGCCCATGAATTTCCCTTTCAATGCCAGTATTAAATATTTCAATTTTCTATGTATTTTGTGATGCTAAAAAAATAGAAACACCGGCTTCATCAAACAGGTTGATATTTTGTTATATTTTAAATAATCTATAGTATATACCCAGCCATGGTACAGAGTTTCATAATGTCACCATAGCTTCCTTTTTATCTTCTTGTTTCATCAACCTTCACACACGGCTTTTATTTTCATGGTTGCCACATGGCTCCAAAATGCATGCTCCATGTCTAGCTTCTCATCAAAATTCCAGTGATGAAGAAGGAGGCTATGCCTATATTAGGAAACCAAAATTTATTTAAAAACCACGAGCAATATTCTAGTTGTTCTCATTGATTAGAACTGTGTCAAGTGGGTAGCTTAGCAGCCAGAGGGTCTGTGGAATACAGCTTTTTTGCTGGGTGGAAAGCTATTCGAAAGAAAATTACTTTTACTAAAAACCAAGTAGGGGATAGCAATTGGGTCTCTTGGTTCTGTTCCAGCGGCAAATACATAAGCAAACAATTAAAATGTAATATATTAACTAGAACAATGCATAGACTATTTTAAAACAAGAGAAGAAATATGAGGATCTGAGAAGATGACAGAGTAGGAAACACCAAAAAGCTGTCTTTCCACCTATCCAACAACTGCATTTGCAGGATCTGTTTTGGAACTCTGGAGTCTTGCATATTTGCAGCTTCCAGTGTGAAGGCCTGGATGGTAAATTGCAGTTAATTTTGGTCTATTTTAGCTCTTGGCAAAGGAGCAGCTACCCATCCCCCACTCTTAAGCCCATGGCAGACAGCTGTGCATTTGCTCTAGGAGCAGCTTGCACGCAGTTTGAGGAGCCAGGGTAGGAAAAGCAGGCTCAGTGTTCCAAATATCAGGGATCTATGCTCTGATTGCTGATCATTGCTTCTGATCACAGAAGTCAGACAGAGAGGTAATGGTCATTGTTTCACCTCTCACCATTGCTGCAGGCCCCTCCTACTTCAGCTGACATATTTCCCAGGGAATTTAAAGGGTCAGCATTTTTTTCTGCTTTATTCTCCCCACCATCCCACCTTTTGAGAGTGAGACATTGAAGAATAAGACATTCAAAAGCAACCACATATATGGGAGTAATTAAAAGTTACTGTGCATGCCTAGGGAAAGAGCAGGCTCAGAAAAAATACCTGAGAAGTTTATATCTCAGGCGGATGCTTGGCAAAAAGCAATAAAATATGAAAATGAAAACAAAACAAAGAAAGAGAAACGCTGGGGAAAGGGAAGAATCTGATATTCAGAGTTACCATATTATTTGAGTCAAATGTTAAAACTTTAGAATATAATTGTAGGATATTTTGTTTTGATGCAAAAATGGTAACCACAAGAAAAAGTACACAAAAGAAATGAGAAAGCAATGTAAGTTTCACTACAATAAACTGGAGAAACAAAAAAAATGGTAATGTAAGAAATGAAGATGAAAAACCTATAAGGCATATAGAAAACAAATCTAAATGCAACAGAAGCAAATTCCTCCATATCAGTAATCACTTTAAATGTAAATTACTTAAACTATCCAATCAAAAAACAGAATGGCAGAAAGGATTTTGAAAAAATAAGCCAACCATATGCTGTCTACTCACGTTAGATCCAAAGACACAAACAGGTTGATAGTGAAAAGATGGAAAGGAATATTCCATGCCAGTAGCAATCAAAAGAGAGCAGGGTGACTATAGTATATCAAACAAAATGGGCTTTAAATTTTAAAAGCTTACGATTTGTATAATTTGAGGTCTTACATTTAAATCTTTAATCCATTTTGAGTTAACTTTTGCATATGATAAAAGGTAGGTGGTCCAGCTTCAATCATCTTCATATGGCTAGCCAGTTATCCCAGCACCATTTATTGAATAGGGAGTTCTTTTCCATTGATTGTTTTGTTGGCCTTGTTGAAGATCAGGTGGTTGTAGGTTATGGCTTTATTTCTGAGTTTTGTCTTCTGTTCCATTAGTCCATGTGTCTGCTTTTATACCAATACCAAGCTGTTTTGGTTACTGTAGCTTTACAGCATACTTTGAAGCTGGGTAATGTGATGCCTCTGACTTTGCTCTTTTTGTTTAGGATTGCTTTGGCTATTTGGGCTTTTTTGATTCCATATGAATTTTATTTTTTTTAAATAATTCTGTGAAGCATGATGTTGGTAGCATGATAGAAATAGCATTGAATCTGAAAGTTGCTTTGGGCACTATGGCCATTTTTACAATATTGGTTCTTCCAATTCAGGAGCACAAAATGTTTTGCCAGTTCTTTGTATTGTCTCTGATTTCTTTCAGCAGTGTTTTGTAGTTCTTCTTGCAAAGATATTTTACCTCTTTGGTTAGCTCTATTCTTGGGTATTTCATATTCTTCATGGCTGTTGTAAGTGGAATTGTGTCCTTGATTTACTCTTAGCCTGGACTTTGTTGGTAAATAGAAATGCTACTGATTTTTGTACATTTATTTTTAGATCCTGAACCTTTACTAAAGTCATTTAGGCTTTAGGCAGAGTCTTCAGGATTTTCTAGGTATAGAATCACATCTTTGGCAAATAGAGATAGTTTGACTTCTTTTCCTATTTGCATGTCTTTTATTTATTTATCTTCCCTGATTGCTCTGTCTAGGACTCCAGTATTATGTTGTCTAAGAGTGGTGAGAATGAGCATACTTGTCTTGTTCCAGTTCTCAAGGAACATGGTTTGAGCTTTTGCCCATTCAGTATGGTGTTGGCTGTGGGTTTGTCATTGATGGCTCTTACTATTTTGAGGTATGTTTCTTCAATGCCTGGTCTGTTGCCAGTTTCTATCATAAATGGATGTTGAATTGTATCAAAAGCTTTCTGTGTGTCTATTGAGATAATCATATGGTTTTTTGCTTTTGGTTCCATTTATGTGGTGAATCACATTTATTAATTTGTGTATAATGAATGAGCCTTGCATCTCAGGAATAAAACCTACTTGATTATGGTATATTAACTTTTGATGTGCTGCTGGATTCGATTTGATAGTATTTCATTATGGGCTTTTTCATCTATGTTCTTGAAGGATACTGATCTGAAGTTTTCTTTTTTCATTGTGTTTCAGCCACATTTTGTTATCAGGCTGATGCTGGCTGCATAGAATGGTTTGAGGAGGAGCCTCTCCTCCTGAATTTTTTGGGAATATTTCCAGTAGGATTGGAATCAGTTCTTTGTAAATCTGGTAGAATTCAGCTGTGAATCCATCTAGTCCAGAGATTTTTGGTAGGTTCTTTATTACTGAATCACTTTCAGAACTTTGTATTGGTCTATTTAGGGTTTAAATGTCTTCCTGATTCCATCTTGGGAAATTATGTTATTCTAGGAAATTATCTTCTTGACATCAACCTTGGCAAAGGATTTTTGGCTAAGTCTACAAAAGTGATTGCAACAAAAACAAAAATGGACAAATCATACCTAATTAAACTAAAGAGCTTCCACTCAACAAAAGAAAGTATTACCAGAGCAAACAAACAACATACAAAATGGGAGAACATATTCACAAACTATATATCCAACAAAGAACTAATATCCAGGATCTATAAGAAACTTAAATCAACAGGCAAAAAACAAATAACCCTTTTAAAAATGGGCAAAGGACATGAATAGACATTTCTCTAAAGAAGACAGAAAAGTAGCCAACAAACATGAAAAAATATTCACTAATCATGAGAGAAATGCAAATCAAAACCATAATGAGATGCCATCTCACATCAGTCAGAATGGCAATTATTAATGCCAGTGAGGTTGTGGATAAAAGGTAATGCTTATACATTGTTGTGGGAGTCCAAATTAGTTTAGTCACTATGAAAAGCAGTATGGAGACTTCTGAAAGAGCTTTTAACACAGCAACCATTTGACCTAGCAATCCTATTACTGGGTATATTCCCAAAAGAAAACAAATCATTCTACCAAAAAGACACATATACTTGTATGTTCATTGCTGTATTATTTAAAACAGCAAAGATATGGAATCAACCCAAGAGCACATCAATGATAGATTGGATAAAGAAAATTATATCTATCTATCTCTATATATAAAATCACTGATAGAACAAATAGACCAAATTGATCTGTTTGGTCTACCAAATTGATAGACCATGATAGACCAAATTTTAGGTCATGAATTCAGTCTTACCAGATTTTTTAAAAATAGATATGCAAAGTATCACCTATATATATGTGTGTGTGCATATATATATATGTGTATATATATATATATATATATATATACACATATATATATACAACAACCATAGAATACTATGCAGACATTAAAAAGAATGAAACCATGTCCTTTGCAGCAACATAAATGAAGCTGAAGGCCAAAATCCTAAGCAGATTAAAACAGGAACTGAAAACCTAATACCATGCACTCTCAGTTAAATTGAGAGCTAAATATTGAGCACACATGGACATAAATATGGGAACAAAAGACACTGCAGACTACTAGAGAGTAAAGGAAGGGCTAGGTTTAAAAACTACCGATCTGCAACTATGCTCGCTGCCTAGGTGATGGGACTCATACTCCAAACCTCAGTATCATGAAATATTCCCTTGTAACAAACCTCCACATGTACTCCCTGTATTTAAAATAAAAGTTCGATTAAAGAGAAGACAAAAAGCTTATGAGAAACAGGCCAGGCATAGTGGCTCATGACTGTAATCCCAGCACTTTGAGAGGCCAAAGATGTTAGATTACTGAGGTCAGGAGTTTGAGATCAGCCTGGTTAATGTGGCAAAACCCTGTCTCTACTAAAAATACAAAAATTAGCTGGGTGTGGTGGCACAAGCTGGTAATTACAGCTACTTGGGAGGCTGGGGCTGGACCATTGCTTGAACCCAGGAGGTGGAAGTTGCAGTGAGCCAAAATCACGCTTCTGCACTCCAGTCCGGGTGACAGAGCCAGACTCCATCACACACACACACACACACACACACACACACACAAAAGTTCATGAGGAACAAAGAAGGATATTATATATGAATAAAAGGTTCAATACAGTAAGAATAGATGATAATTATAAACATTCACACAGTTAATAGACCATCAAAATATAAGAAGCAGAAATTGTCACAACTGAGGGGAAAAAAAAAACTTTTTTTTTTAGAGACTTCAACAACCCATTCTCTATAATAAATGCATGGAACAAGCAAAGAGAAGATAAGGAAATAGAGGATTTGAACAATAAACAATATACAGAACACTACCCAACAACAACAGAATGCATGTGGGAAATTTTCCATGCTAGACCAAATATTAGGTCACGAATTCAGTCTTAACAGGTTTTCTTAAACATAGACATTATGCAAAGTATCTTCTCTTACCACAGTGGAATAAATTAGAAATCAATAACAGAAGCAAAACAGGAAAGTTTATACATTTTAGAAATGAAATAGCATACTCTTAAACAACCAATGAATTGCAGAAGAAATTACAAAGAAAATTAGAACGTACTTAGAGACAAATAAAAATACACCAAAACTCAGAACCCAGCATTTTTTAGTAATAAAATATTGTTAATGTATGACCACTTTTTAAGACATAATATATATAACTTTTATATGCACTGTGAAAACAAAACATTTGTGTGACTCACTTTATTGAGATATTTGCTTTATTTGTGGTGCTCTGGAATCCAACCTCCAGTATCTCTGAGGTATGCCTGTATTGTCTCAATTAATCCTTACAACGCTTTCATGAGGTAGGTACCTACTATTAATGTCCTAGTTTTACAGATGAACAAAGTAAAACTTGGAAATATAAAGTAACAGTTAACATTGTAAGAATAATTTGGTTCAGACAGCATAGGATTGATCTGCATGTTCCGTGAGGGTATTGTCTTTTAGGAAAGACTATTGAGCTTCCTGTGAAGTTCACTTCAGTTTAGCCATAGATAATAAATTTTTACTGGGTATATGGTAATCTAAATAATCCTTTACATGTGTAAAGCAGTTACTATTCACAAATAACTTTCCAGCACTGGAAAATCGATAGGTAGGGGAAATTCTTCCCAACCTATAGAGTCCCATTTAGAGAGGTCAAGTGAGTTATCAAAGAGCTATCTGTGCTGCAGGTATAATTTGAATCTAGGTCTTTTATATTTTTCGACTAAACCTTATTTCTCTCTCTCTTTTTCTCACTTTTTCTGTGTGTGTGTGTGTGTGTGTGTGTGTGTGTGTGTGTGTGTTTCCTTTTTCGTATTCATCATCACTTTACATGAGTCAGAGGCCATGGCACATAGGCATTTGGTCTTCTTAGCAATCTTTTCAAATTCTTTCAAGGTAGATCCTGTCTCTGACATGAAAGTAAATCTACAAACAGTCCACATGGTGATTTCTATTGCTAATGCGCCTTTTAGACTAAGTGCCGAACCAAAGCAAATGTGTGATTCCATTTCATCTCATCTCAGCAATATCTTTAACTTTACGATATTAATCTATGTATAACTCCTTCTCTATATAATTATATAAAATTTTTAATTAAATAAGAAATTATCAAAGACTTTACTGGAACTCTGATGAAATATATAAAGAGCTATTGACCCAAATCCAGTAAGAGAAATGATTTAATACAGAGGTAATACAAAAGAAACAACATAGGATAATTAACGGGTAGTTGTGATTTGAATAAATCGAATTGTTTTAAAGATGGGAAAGCATTACTGAGAACTAATGGCAAAATCAAAACACAGGAAAAATTAAAATATGTATGGTAGATCACTTAAATCCATCTATAATGAGCTGATTTTAATTAAGCATTTACTATGCCTATACCAAGCAATAAGTTCAGCACTTCCTATCTCCAAGCCTGGCTACAGAATTGGAGGGAAAATGATGCCAGAGGGGCTGTACTAGACAACACAGAAGGCAGAGGAGAGGAGCCAATGTTAAGGAGCCATGTGCTGCTTGACCAAGAACACTTTTGTTCGGCTGAACATAGGCTTTCCCTCACCTCTAACCAGGCAAGCATAGGAGACAGAGTCCCTGGAGGAAACTGAAATGCAACAATCTGAGAGGTAAGAAGAAAAGTTAAAACAAGAGAAAACAGTATTTTGGATTACAGTAGTCTCCAACTATCCACAGGGTAATGTTCCAAGACCCCCAGTGAATACCAAACCCTATATATACTATGTACTATTTTTTTCTATGCATACATACCTGGGATAAATTTTAACTTACAAATTAGGCACAGGAAGATATTAACAGTAACTAATAACAACATAGAACAATTATAACAATATAATATAACAAAGGTTATGTGAATGTTGTCTCTCTCTATCAAATACATCGTTCTACTGTACTTATCCTTCTTTTTCTTGTGATTTGTCAATCTGATAACGAGGTGGCTCCTGAGTGAGTGTCTGGCCAGCAGTGTCCACAGGGTAGATACACAGGACAGAGCAATGATTCTTGTCCAGAGGTGGGATGGAGCAGGAGGGAGTATGACAGTGCAGAAATGCAATCTAAAACATGAATTATTTCTGGAATTTACAATTTAATATTTTAGGGTGACAGTTGACCTCAGGTAACTGAAATCATGGAAAGCAAATCAATACATAAGGAAAAGACTACTGTAGAAGGAGAAAGAGACATATAATATTGCCTGCCACCGAGATCAAGGGATGGTAGTTGAATTTGCCAGGTGGAAAGTCATCATTGTTTTAATTAGAACCTTTTCTAGTAGTGCAGTGTGGCTAGAAGCTGGTTTGCAGTAGCTGGAAAACAAACAAGGAATGAGGAAGTGGATTGTGGTATGGTTCTGTTTTCAAAAATTTTTTTGACCAGAGTGAGAGAGAACATTTGTGAGAGTTACTGCTTATTATGACCTTTTATCTTTTCATACTACAGGGAAAATGCTATCTATTGAAAGTAAGGATCATGGAGGTGGGACAGACAAGCCAGAGAATGACTGGAAACCAGGGGGGAGATGTGAGCTATGCATTAGCGGATGAGTAAGATGTACATCAAGATGACAAGAGAATTACTCTGTGTCCATTCCTTAAAAACAAGATCTGTGGTTGCAGAGTGTGCCTATGCTGCAATGTATTTCAATGTACTCTTTAGTACACTCTTCCTAGAGGCAGGGGATTCTGTGTTCCATGTGCCACACAGATTCCCATTCCATTAAAGCTATATTATCTCCAATACTAAAGCAAATAGTCTGAGATGCACAATTCCCAGAGACAAAGACACACTTTGACAGACACACGTAAGCTTGTGTAGCAGAGGGCAGCACCCACTCGATATTATCAAACATATATATCCACGCCAATCTCTCCAGAAGGCAGAAAGAACCTTTCAATGCAAATGGATGAGGTTGAAGACACTTTTTTAAAATGACAGAAAGAATCCATTTAAAACAATTTTATTAAACCTGTTTGATCTCAGAACCCTCCCAGAGCAAATGCATTGATTCATTCATACCGATTACCAAGTCCTAACATGGGTAACTGTGATGCATTCCACAGCCCATGAATTGTCTTTAATCTGACCTTGGAAATGCACCAAAGCACAACAAAGACTCAAAATGGGATTAAATTGTCTTCAAGCTGCACATCAGACCAAAGTATGACCTGGGAAATGCCATGTTAACACGAGTCCATTCTTTTAAATACTAACCTGGGCTTGAATCGCCTATTGTGAATTTTCTTACCATTTCTTAAAATGATCTCCACGTCATATAAATGCAACCTTAGGCCATGAGTAAATACTTTTCTATTTGAGCATTTCATGCTATCACTGTGGGCTACAAACCTCTATCAATCAGGGCATCATACCAGACAATCTGCCTTTCCCACTCCCTCTTGTAAAACTGCCATGAATTACGTACAGTTGCAATTCCCCTCTGCCCACAAGATAATGATCTGGCACATGGTGGAAGGATCAATGTCAAACAGAAGGGGGAGAGAGTTTTGTAGCTATCACTTTCAGTTGCCATATGATTCCATTTGCAGAAATCAATCTCCTCCTCCTTGACAACTCTGAGTGTGCTATCACTGCGGCTTCAATTCATTGAACAAGTAAGTGCTCCCTTTAACTCAGGAGAACATTTTCTATCAGAGTCAAATGGAAATGCAATATTTTTGCAGCAGGGGAGGGAGAAGGAGAAAAAACAAAAAATCTATTGTATGCATGCAAATGGAGTATGTTCCAGTGTGTTTGTGCGTGTGCCTTATGTGACTGGAGTGGCTACTCCTGTGTATGAAACTAGCTACGAAGTTTATGTTATCAACCATTAAGTACTTAGAAACCAAAGACACCTGCAGCTGGGTCACAGCCTATTGTGCAAATATTCACAAATATACCCGTGTGGATAATGGATGTAAGTCAACTTTTGATTCACTGTGCCAGTTCAAGGAGCAGAAAATATCTAATACCTATCACTTGTGCTTGAATTTATAGTAAACTTTTTATATTTTCAAAAGAAAAGACTGGTGATCTAAAAATGCATAATACTCGAAACAAAATGATGACACCACATTTGAGCATTCTAACTACTGAACTTGGCAGGGGCTGATACACAAAGAATAGGCTCCAATCAAAACTTGAAGGATCATAGCTTTCCCACTACTGGGTATGTATCCAAAGGAAAGAAAATCAGTACATCAAAGAGATACCTGGTCTGCTCCCCCATGGTCATTACAGCACCATTCACAATAGCTAAGATATAGAATCCACATAAGTGTATATCCACAGATGAATGGATTTTTAAAATGTTATGCATATACAACGTAATACTATTCAGCCATAAAACAAAGAATGAAATGCTTTGTTTGTCATTCAAGGTAAGATGGATGAACCTGAAGAACATTATGTTAAGTGAAATAAGTCAGGCAGACAGACACCATGTGTTCTCACTCATATGTGGGAGCTTCAAACGTTGAACACATTATAGAGAGTAGAACTGCGGTTATTAGGGGCTAGGAAGTGTGTGGAGGAGAAGAGGATGGAGAGAGGTTGGTTAACAAACACAATAATGAGTCCTCGTGTTTTACAGGACTGTCGGGTGACTATAGTTAACAATAAATTATTGTATATTCCCAAGTACTAGAAGAGACGATTTTGACTGTCCCCAGCAGAGATAAATGACAAATGTTTGAGGAAATGGATATATGCGGCACTATACATTACATACATATCACAACATCACTGTGTACCCCATAAATATGGATAATTATTATGTGTAAAGTAAAAAGAAAGGAAAAAATTATGAAGGATCATAATTGCAGAAACCAAGGGCCAAAAGAAGATGGGAAATATCTGCTCTGGCCGAAGCCCTGCTCCTGAACACCTTTGGTAGCACAGTGTGAGAAGGACTGATGTGTATATTGGGGAGGCCCTGGAAAGGAAAGCATAATTAGGAACTAATCCATGCAGAATTGAGAATTAAGACATTGATATGGGTAGAAGATCAGACCACAATGGTGTAATGAAGGATGAAAGCACGAAAGCAGGAAGAGAGCATGAGCCTTGGATGTGTAACATCAAATTTCACAAAATTTCAAGAAAGGTAAGGATGCAAAAGGTAAATTTTTTCTTGTGGTTATTTTCAAAATTAGCTGTCATCCATCCACGCTTCTTGGGGTAAAGGCACACACTTCCAGTTCTTAAAGTGCTCCAAAACTGGCTAGGAAAAAAAGCTATGTGTCTCTTAGTGCACACCTGTTTTAATCACCCCACTGTTCACTTCTCTTGGTGATGGAAAAATTTCTAACCCAGAATTATGACGATTTCTGAACACACCACTCCCAACACTGGACAGGTGAGATAACAGCAGTTTATTAGTCACATAGTCCCACAGCGCAGGGAGAAGGACATAGCACACATGCAGAGTCACACATGGGTGGATCTCAAAAGAGTAAACAACCAGGGCCCATGGAAGACAGATTTTGTAGCACCAAGGAAGTGTGGTGGCCCCTGGGTCCATGGCAGGCTGTGATTTGCTGTGTGGATATTCTATGAGCTGGCAGGGAACTGAAACCCACCAGGCAGGGATAAGCAAGCAATGTGCTTGGTCTCCATGATAATGAGGGTTGTTTGGTGAGAGGGCCTGATCTATGGGAGCGGAGAGCTGTGGTTAGGTCATCTGACATTCTTCTTTGTTCACCAGATGTCAAGGCAGTGCACAATATTGAGGCTTCATTGCAGATCTGACAGCACACGTCCGAGGAGGGACCAGAAAGCTGGCAAATGGACCACACTCCTAGTTACAGCTGTTTTAGAATTTGCCTTGCATGTCTTCTGAATTTTGCTAGAACACCTACCTCCAAAACCACAAATCGACTCCTCCTACTTCCTCCATTTTTAGGGCTTCCTTATTTATTAACTGTGTGCTAAGAATATATAACCTTTCCAACTGAGGAAAACTTTCTACCTAATCACTCGTCTCTCCCCCTAGGCTCACAACTTCCAGGAGGGCACAAGAAGCAATTAAACTTTTGGTTTCAAGCAGTTTACCCGCTGCTTTCAAGGCTGTATGTGAAGCAGAAATAGACAGAGGTAGGACAAGAAGTCAACAGAATCCTTAATTAAGTAGAGTAGGTAATAACAGCAGTAAGCATTTGGAAATAATATTTGGTATATGTGAGTTGCCAATAAACTACCTGGAGGATGTGGGTGATTATTGCTATTTTTAAAAATATACTTTGAAAAATTCTCACTTGCCTAGACAATATTAATGGAGATGGAAAGAAAATTGGCATCTGTTGAATTACTCACTGGAAAATGTTATCCCCCAAAAAGGTGCTGAAACTAATCAGACAAAATACAACATGTGAAAAATGTTTTTACTTTTCCACACATGCAGTGCATCGATTCTTCTATTTGTCTCTATTTGTATTTGAAGTAATTTGTATTTGGGATAACTCTCAGATAACTCTCAACAGTCTTTCTCAAGATATTACACTCAGCTTTCAAAGATTGTATGCACATTTACAAGATTATTTTCAGAAATTTTACTGCAGTAACATGGCATCATATATTTGCACTAAAGATAAAATACTATCAATGTCAAAATTTTAGCAACTCTGAAAATGTCATTTCTTACTACGTCCTTTACCAATTCCTTTAAGCAGAAATGGTCATGTCATTGCTTGTTATTTAAAGTGTTCTGTTTCTTTCTTTATGATAGAACTTATTCTACATTATATCGATAGTAATTTGCATCTATATGTCTGTTTTCCCCACCAAAAAAATGAACTTTTTAAAGGAAGGAATGATCTTACTTCTTTTTTAAGGCAACATCCTCATCGCCAACAGAGTTAGCTAACTTGCTGGCTTCAGAAATTCTCAGACAGCCCAAGCTCATTTACTCATGTAGTTTTATTTAGAACTTGTTTACTTTGTGCAAATTATTTGTCCCCTAAATGTGTCTGTGGCAATTTCCTTTTGACCATTGAGGTTTTAATTTAAATTTCATCTTCTTTTTTTTTTTTTTGATATGGAGTCTTGCTCTGTCATCCTGCTGGAGTGCAGTGGCAAGATCTCGGCTCATTGCAATCTCTGCCTCCTAGGTTCAAGCAATTTCCCTGCCTCAGCCTCCCAGGTAGCTGAGCTGGGACTACAGTTGCACACCACCCTGCATGGCTAATTTTTTTGTATTTTAATAGAGACGGGATTTCACCATGTTGGCCAGACCGGTCTCAATCTCTTGACTTTGTGATCCACCTGCCTCGGCCTCCCCAAGTGCTGGGATTACAGGTGTGAGCCATCACACCTGGCTTTCATCTTCTTTATAATACCTTTGTGACCTCCCAACCTAAAGCAAACCCTAGGGCATTGTCTTTCACATCATCTGGCTTTATGTTTATCACAATATCAAAGGACTACATATTTACAGTCCTCTGATATTTTCTTATTTTTTTTCATGCCAGTGTTTATTGTTCAGGCTAATTTTACAGGGCCTTGAACAGTGCCTGATGCATAAAAGACCTTTAGTAAACAGTAATTGAGAATAAATAATTTCATAAATACATTAAGAAACTGAATCAATGAGTATATAAATGAGCTTGCAAATGAATGTATGAATAAAAGTTTTATTTCTTGATATTTATTATTTATATTATCTCAGTTATAGCAATACAAATATGAAATATTATGTATTATTAACCATAAGGTATTCATATGATAAACTTTATATATGATGTACATATATTAATAAAGTCTAACAAAAACCAACCTTATAAAATTAGAAGTACAATCAGCCCTCTGTACTTGTGGATTCCTCATCTGTGGATTCAACCAACCACAGAACAAAAATATTCAAAAAATAAAAATAAAAAAATAATACAAAATTTTAAATGCAGTATAACTACAATTTACATAGCAACATCATGAAAAGAATCTGTAATAAACCTACAACTAACATCATTTTTTTTTTTTCGTCTTTTTTCAAGACAGGCTCTTCTTCTGTTGCCTAGGCTGGAGTGAAGTGGTACAATCACAGTTCCTGCAGCCGCAACCTCCCCAGTTCAAGGATCCTCCTGACTCTGCCTTCTGAGTGGTTGGGTCTATACGCATGTACCACCATGCCTGGCTTAAAAAAAAAAAAAATTATAGAGACGGGTTCTCCCTATGTTGCCCAGGCTGATCTTGAACTCCTGGGCTTAAGCAATCCTCCTGCCTTGGCCTCCCAAAGTGTTGAGATCACAGGCATGAATCACCGTGCCTGGTCCTAACATCATTCTTAGTATACTGCACTTACTTCCTAAGCTTAAGAGTGAGGCAAGGACATCCACCCTCATCACTTCTATTTATCATTATACTGGATGTTCTGGCCAGGGCAATAAGGCAAGAAAAAGAAACAAAAACATACAGATTAGAAGAAAATAGGTAAACTCTCCTTATTTGTAAGCAACATGACTGTCTAGCAGAAATCCCCATGGATTTTTTACAAAAAAGTTACTAAAACTAATAAGAGGGTTTATCTATTTAAAAAGTTGCAAGATCAATATAGAAAAATAAGTTGTGTCTGGATATACTTGCACTGAGTAATCAGAAATTAAAAACTTTAAAATATTAACTACAGTAACATTAAAAAACATGACATACTTAGTAATGCATCTAACAAAACGTGTAATATCTGTCCACTGAAAATTACAAAGCATTGCTGAAAGAAACTAAAGAAGACTTAAATAAATGAACATATCCATGTACTGAAAGTGTCAATATTGTTAAGATGTCAGGTATCTCCAAATTTATATATATATTCAATGCAATCCCAATCAAAATCCCAAGTTTTTATTAGGAATTGACAAGCAAATTGTACATTTAGTATGAAAATGCAAAGGACTTAGAATAATCAAACAAATTTGAAGATGAAGAAAGTGGGAGAGCTTATATAATCTGATTTCAATATTTACTATAAAGCTAGAGTTATCAAACACTATGGCATTGGCACAAACAAATTAATATGACAAGATAGACTTGAGAAATAGATCATCACATATATATAGTCACCTGATTTTCAACAAAGAAGTGATGATTTAGTGGAAAAAAATGATTATCTTTTCAACAGCTGATGATGGAATAATTATATTTCCATATGACAAAAAATGAAATTTAATTCATACCTCACACCACATACAAAAATTAACTCAAAATAAACTATGAACCTGAGTATGAAAATGAAACCTATAAAAAAACCTCAAAAAGAAAATATGAGAGAAAGTCTTTGTGACTTTGGGTTACAAAAGAATAAGAAGAGAAATATTCCAGAACCTATGGTTCTTACTTTTTAGTGGGGAATTTAAAATGGGGTCAATTAGTTTTTCCCTAATGGAATAAATTTGCAGATTTTAATGATTCATAGTAATAATAAATTACTTGAAATATTTAGGTTTAACATTAATTAAAAATCTGCTATAAGATTGATTAATAAGTGTTTTCTAATTTTTTCAATTTGTCATTAGAATTATTAATTGAGCATATATTAAATAAGGGAAAGAAAGACATATAACATATGTATTAAGCAGAATAAAGTCTGTTATTTTCCAATAGATTCTACCTGGATTATTTTGTTCATCTTGGTTCTTTGCACTCACTAGAAATTGCCTGGTTCTTTCTTGAGTTATACCCATGACACATCTTCTTCAACTTACAGCTTCTCCTAATGACAATTTATATATATTTTCTTGGACCTGCCATCCAGCAATGTTTCATGATGAAAACCCAGAGACATCTGATTTTCCAAAGCTATAAAGAATATGCCATTGAGTAGGGCACCAGCATCACTGAGAAGCTCACCATCTGGTGGTGGAAGTTGCTGCTACAGAACTGATATCAATGAGACATGATAAGATCTCAAAAATAATAGAGGCCAGCTGGTAGGGTTTAACTGTGAAAAGGCAGGTGGCTGCAATTATAGAAATAAGCAGCAAGGTCTGAATGGCAGCTAGAAAATGGGGGTGGTGCTGACTTTCAGAGAGATATAGGGATGGTCATATAGATTACAGTGCCTTAGAGACAAGATGGATGGGCACCCTATAACGATTCTTGCCCAATCTATGCAATCAAAATAATTCAAGGATAGATGGTTAGGAAGCTAGGGCATCCACTTTAATAAAAATCATGACCCCCTTCCCACTTTCCAGATTTAAGTCAGATTTTAGACCCACAACAGAATGGTGGAAAGAGAGGCCAGGTCCTCAGAGGGAAGGACTCTGCATCACCACCACACCTGTGCATTCTGGTTATTCCCTCAGTCCTTCCTCTGGGGGATTTATAACCATTTATGTAACTAACTGTGCACTGGTGAAAGGGGAATACTCAGACTGCTAAGACATTTAAAAATGTGTTGGACATAGGATATGAACTGATACTGATTCTTTAAGATGTGAAGCATAATCATGAAGCCCCTGTTAGAATAAGGATATATGGGGGCCAAACTTACAGAGTTCTGGTCTAGGTTCAGCTTACAGTAGGTCCTTTGAGTTCATGGATCCACTCAGTGGTTATTTTTCCAACCAAAAAGTGAATAATTTGAACATACTTGCTATTTGGCAGAAGTGCTGTATTAATTTCTTGGCCTGTAGTGTAAGAGCTGTAAGACTGAGGAAAGCCAAGAGGAAGACATACAGCCTTGGTACATGGTATGCAGACATCTGTTTGGCAAATATATTATTTTCCATTATTATTAGGAACCAAGACCAGGACCAGGACAAGAACCAAAAGAAGGATCAGAAGCAAATTGTGATCACATGGGATGGGCAACATTGGTCACTTTGGTAAGATATATGTGCTGAAGAAGATGCAGGGGCTCACTACATCAGTGAAGATTTTAGGAACATGCTGGTTTGGAGAATACTGGAAAATCCCTTCCAAAGTAAAGAATTTATTCAATCTCATATTTCCTGTCAGTGAGAAAGAAACACAAAGATCGATTAAGTGATATTGCTGTCAAGTTTGAATTGGGTCTAGAGTAGGAATGGACTTTGCAACAA
This sequence comes from Sapajus apella, assembly GCF_009761245.1. Taxonomy (NCBI): domain Eukaryota; kingdom Metazoa; phylum Chordata; class Mammalia; order Primates; family Cebidae; genus Sapajus; species Sapajus apella. The sequence goes on from NW_022436942.1 coordinate 50,311,148, forward strand.
GTCTATATTGGTTCACTCTTGCGCTGCTAATAAAGACATCCCCAGGACTGGGTAATTTATTAATAAAAGAGGTTTAATTAACTCACAGTTTAGCATGGTTGAGAAAGCTTCAAGAAACTTACAGTTATGGTAGAAGGGGAAGCAAACACATTCTTTTTCACATAATGGGGAGCAAGGAGAAGTGCCCAGCAGAAAAGGAGAAAAGCCCCTTATAAAACCATAAGATCTTGTGAGAACTATCACGAGAATGGCATGAAGGTAACTGCCCCCATAATTAAATTAACTCGCACTGGGTCCCTCCAACAACACATGGGCATTATGGGAACTATAATTCAAGATAAGTTTTGGTAGAGACACAGCCAAGCCATATCATTTCTCCCCTGGCCCCTCCCAAATCTCATGTCCTCACATTTCAAGACACAATCATGCCCTTCCAACAGTACCCCAAAGTCTTAACTATTTCTAGAATTAACTCAAAAATCCAAGTCCAAAGTTTCATCTGAGACAAGGCAAGTCCCTTCCACCTATGAGCCTGTAAAATCAAAAGCAAGTTAGTTACATTCTAGATACAATAGGGGTACCAGCATTGGGTGAACACACTAATTTCAAATGGGGAAAGTTGGCCAAAACAAAGTGGCCACAGGATCCATACAAGACCAAAATTCAATAGGGGAGTCATTAAAACTTAAAGTTCCAAAATGATCTTCTTTGACTTCATGTCTCACATCCAGTCATGCTTATGCAACAGATGGGCTCCCATGGTCTTGGGCAGCTATGCCTCTGTGGTTTTGCAAGGTAAAGCCCCCCTCCTGGCTCCATCTATGGGCTGGTATTGACTGTCTGTGGCTTTTCCAGGCACACAGTGCAAGCTGTCGGTGGATCTACCATTCTGGGGTCTGGAGGATGATGGCCCTCTTCTCACAGCTCCACTAGACAGTGCTGCAGTGGGGACTCTGTGTGGGGGCTCATACCCTACATTTCCCTTCCTCACTGCCATAGCAGATGTTCTCCATGAGGGCTCCACCCACGCAGCAAACTTCTGTCTGAACATTTAGATGTTTTCATATATTCTCTGAAATCTAGGCAAAGGTTCCCAAACGTCTACTCTTGACTTCTGTGCACCTGCAGGCTCGATGCCAGTTGAAGCTGCTAAGGCTTGAAGCTTTCACGCTCTAAAGTTGTGGCCCAGGCTGTATCTTGGCCTCTTTTAGCCACGGCTAGAACAGCTGGGACACAGGGCACCAAGTCCCTAGGCTGTACCCAGCACAGAGGCCATATCTCTGGCCCACAACACCATTTTTTTTTCCTTGTAGGCCTCCTGGTCTGTGATGGGAGGGACTGCCATAAAGTCCTCTAACATGACCTGGAGGCATTTTCCTGATTGTCTTGGTGATTAATATTCTTCTCCTTGTTACTTACACAAATTTCTGCATCAGGTTTGACTTTCTCCTCAGAAAATGAGTTTTTCTTTTCTATTGCATTGTCAGGCTGCAAATTTTCTGCACTGTTATGCCCTGCTTCCCTTTTAAACATAAGTTCTAATTCTGAACAATGTTTTTTGTGAATACATAAAACTGAATGCTTTTAACAGCACCCAGGTCACCCCTGAATGCTTTGCTGCTTAGAAATTTCTTCTGCCAGATAACCTAAATCATCTCTCTCAAGTTCAAAGTTGCACAGATCTCTAGGGCTGGGGCAAAAATAATGCCAGTTTCTTTGATAAAACATAGCAAGAGTAACCTTCATCCTAGTTCCCAGCAAGTTTTTCATCTCCATCTGAGACCACCTTAGCCTGGACTTCATTGTCCATATCAGCATGTTAGTCAAAGCCATTCAACAAGTCTCTAGGAAGTTCCAAACTTTTCCACATCTTCCTGTCTTTTTATAAGCCCTCCAAACAGTTTCAACCTCTGCCTATTACCCAGCTCCAAAGTTACCTCAACATTTTCAGGTATCCTTATAACAGCACTCCACTCTACCAGTAACAATTTACTATGTTAGTCCATTCTCACACTGCTAATAAAGACATACACCGTACTGTGTAATTTATGGAAGAAAGAGATTTAGTTGACTCACAGTTTAGCATGGCTTAGGAGGCCTCAGGAAACTTACAATCATGGATAAAGGGGAAGAAAACACATCCTTCTTCACATGATGGAAGCAAGGAAAAGTGCCCAGCAAAAAAGGGGGAAAAACCCTTTATAAAACTATCAGACCTCATGAGAACTCACTCACTATCATGAGAACACCATGAGGGTAACTGCCCCATGATTAGATTACCTCCCACCACGTCCCTCCTGCAACACATAGGGATTATGGGAACTACAATTCAAGATGAGATTTAGGTGGGGACAGAGCCAAACCATATCAAAGTGCAAGGTACAGAACAAATATTCCTGCCATTTGGGCCATGCATACTGACAGACTCTATAGTTCTAGAGGTATGTGTCATGAAAAAAATGCCTTGTAGTATTTATGAAAAGCAGTAGTTGGAGAATCATAAGCTAGATCTTTAGGATTCTGAAACAAGGCCATGTCATTGTTGTAGTGGAAAATTATAAACCATACAAAAAAACAGCTCTTGGAGTGCTGTCTTGCTCCAGTAGAGATGAATAACATAACTATGGGCACCAAGATGCTGTGTGGACACACTATTTATCATAAACTGATGAGCTAACTATTGAGAACCAAATTATTAACCATGAGGGCCTGACAGCAATCCACTGTCAGAAGGAAGTGGTGCATACACCTGGGATTGAGCTCTGCAACACAGAACATAGGTCAACTGCAGAGCAGGTAACCCAGACACTCGTGTCATCCATCATTGCTGCCCTTGCAGATCTCCTTCTGCTTACACTAATTCCACATGGGAAAGCAAACTTTACAATCAGTTGATAGAGTGAGAAAAGGTGGCTTGGCTCAATAGATGGCTTGGCTCAATATGTGAAAGCTAAAAATGGACTACAGTGATGCTATAGCTACATTCCTTGATGATCCTGAGGGACAGAAGCAAAGAGAAATCCTGCAGAGGTTTGGGCACTACACCTAGTTATTTACTTTGTGTGGAATAAAAACTAGCTGGAGGTAAAAACATATTTATATTAATGAGCAGTGCTGAATGGCCTGGAAGTCCCATCAGAAGACTGCAATGAAGAAACATTGGCATAGCTAGGATGAGGAGGCCTTGAGAAGAGGCACATAGATGGACACATAAGAGTTGTCACAAAGCATGAGGATTTTTGTGTGTTATGTTAATGCCTACCAAAGACTGTCCATCATGGAAAAGAAACTACACAACTAAACTACTTGGCCAGTTGATGTCAATCAGTCTCTGCATCCATCATTTCAGTGTTGGCACAATGATGCCCTTATGATAAGGATGGAAGCTATCCATGACCTAGCATATGGACTCTACATCTCTAAATCTGATAGAAGTACCGCTATTATTGCAACATGTCTACCTTGCCAGCAACAGAGCTCTTGATATGATGCCATACCTCAGTGAAACCAACCGGCACTTTCTGGCAGGTAGATTAATTCATTCAGCCTGTTCTACCCTGGAAGAAGCAGCAAATCATCTAGAATAATGACACATAGTTTTGGCATGGGTTTGACTCTCCTGCCTACAGAGCCCCAGCTCACGTCACTATCTGAAGGTTTAAAAAGTTTGTTCTATCAACAAGGAATCTCACATAGTATCACTTCAGACCAAGGCACTCATTTTACAGCAAAGGGGGTAAAGCAGTGGTCTAGTACCATGGGATCCTACCACTCATAAACTGAGGCACCAGCTTTGGGATGATACTCAGAAAAGATAGGCTGTCATCTTCCAGTCCATAGTATCTAAATTGACAACAGCTGTTTGGTGCTGGGATCCCAACAAGTAGAACACATAAATCCAAGAAACAAAGTGTAGAAAAGAGGAGCTTGCCATCATGTCCAGTGATCCATTTGGGGAATACATGATTCCCATCTCTGCAAATCTAGGCTCTGTGGATCTAAAGATCCTGGTCTAGGCTCTGTGGGTCTAAAGATCCTGGTCACCGGAGGAAAAATTTTTCACTATGAGATGCCACATAATATGTCTTTGAAATTTTAAGCTGTGACTTCCAACTAGTTACTTCAGGTTCTTCATGTCAAAAGGCCAGCAGACCAGGAAAGGAGATACCAACCTGCTGGGGGCATTTGGCTTTGGTCATCAGGAGAAGACAAAGCTGCTGTCACACTTGAAGGCAGAAGAAAATATACTTGATACCTGGTGATCTAATGGGGCATCTCTTCCTTCATCAACTTTGACAACAAAGAAAGCAAAGTAGTAGCTATAGCCTGAACTCACACCTACCTGAGGTTCAGACTCTGCAGAGATGTTAGCGTCACTTAAACCAGCAGAAGTGCTGGATGAACTTAAAGGGCATCTAGAATGTATACAGGAAGATGATGAGTATCAGGTGTGGATCCAAGACTAACTATAGTAGCAGGGATCATAGTTTGTCCCACTAACCTTCCTCTTGTAAGTGTTTCTAGGAAAGAAAACTATTAGAATTCCAGAGAAGCTGTTCCTAGGCCATGAGCATATCCCATGAAACAAGTGGTGCTGAGTGATTCAAGATGTGGATCGTGCTGTAAACTGTGCTGCACTCCTCCCTTCCCTCTTTAGCACTGAGAAATTCATTCCTTTGGTTGCTGGCAGTGTTGCCCATCTATGATTCACAAGATTACCCTTGACCAAACAGAACTACTTTACTCAAGGCTGTGTCACCTCCCTGTGTTAGCCTACCTCCAACATCTATCTGGTCAATGTGTTGGTATAAAATCCCAATGCCTTGACTCAGTTTTGAACACATCTGAAAGGCCATCTCAAGTTCAGAGCTCCCAGGGAAAGCAGCTGAAGGGTTTGTGGAAACTGTAGCACAGTTCACCTTCTTCCTCTGCTCAATCCTTTCTCCCTCCTTCCTCACAAGTATAGTTCTGAGATTGAAACCACCCCTTACCCCACTAAACTTTCCACATACAAGTTCCAGTCTCAAAGTCTATTTCTTGGAGAACTAAAATTATGATGATGGTGGATCATTTTAATCCAATCTGAGAAACTCTTTTGATCAGCACATTTAATTTATTAACATTTATTGCAATTGGAGCTGAATTAGACTGTCTTCAGTCATTTTGCTTCATGTGACATATTTTTTCGTTGCATTTTAGGTTTTGGGGTACATGTGAAGAACATGCAAGACTGTTGCATAGGTACACACATGGCAGTGTGATTTGCTGCCTTCCTCCCCATCACCTATATCTGGCATTTCTCCCCATGCTATCTCTCCCCAACTACCCACCCCCTGCTGCCCCTCCCCTATGTCCCCCAATAGACCCCAGTATGTGATGCTCCCCTCCCTGTGTCCATGTGTTCTCATTGTTCAACACCCACCTATGAGTGAGAACATGTGGTGTTTGATTTTCTGTTATTGTGCCAGTTTGCTGAGAATGATGGTTTCCAGGTTCATCCATGTCCCCACAAGGGACATGAACTCATCATTTTTTATGGCTTCATAGTATTCACAGTGTATATGTGCCACATTTTCCCTGTCCAGTCTATCATCGATGGGCATTTGGGTTGGTTCCAGGTCTTTGCTATTGTAAATAGTGCTGCAATGAACATTCGTGTGTATGTGTCCTTATAGTAGAAGGATTTATACTCCTTTGAATATATACCCAGTAATGGGATTGCTGGGTCAAATGGAATTTCTATTTCTAGGTCCTTGAGGAATTGCCACACTGTCTTCCACAATGGTTGAACTAATTTACACACCCAACAACAGTGTAAAAGTGTTCCTATTTCTCCACATCCTCTCCAGCTTCTGTTGTCTCCAGATTTTTTAATGATCGCCATTCTAACTGGCGTGAGATAATATCTCAATGTAGTTTTGATTTGCATTTCTGTAATGACCAGTGATGATGAGCATTTTTTCATATGTTTGTTGGCCCCATGTGTGTCTTCTTTTGTAAAGTGTCTGTTTATATCCTTTGCCCACTTTTGAATGGGCTTGTTTTTTTCTTGTAAATCTGTTTTAGTTCTTTGTAGCTTCTGGATATTAGCCCTTTGTCAGATGGGTAGAATGCAAAAATTCATTCCCATTCTGTTGGTTGCTGATTCACTCTAATGACTGTTTCTTTTGCTGTGCAGAAGCTGTGGAGTTTGATTAGGCCCCATTTGACTCATACCATTAAAAAGGTGAAGCCCCACAATAGGCTGTCTGCAAGCTGATGAGTCAGGAAGCCAGTCTGAGTCCCAAAATCTCTCTAAAGTAGGGAAGTCGACAGTGCAGACTTCAGTCTGTGGCTAAAGGCCCAAGAACTCCTGGCAAATCACTGGTGTAAGTCCAAAAGTCCAAAAGTTGAAGAACTTGGAGTCTGATCTTCAAGGGCAGCCAGCAGCCAGCACGGGAGAAGGATAAAGGCCAGAAGATACAGTAAGTCTGTTCTTTCTATGCCTGTTTTTATACTGGCAGTTGATTAAATAGTGCCCACCTAGACTGAGGGTGGAACTGGCTTTCCAAGTCCACTAACTCAAATGTTAATCTCCTTCGGCAACACTCACACAGACACACCCAGGAACAATACTTTGCATCCTTCAATTCAATTAAGTTGACACTCAGTATTCACCATCACAGACACATTTCTTAAAAATCAGATTTCTGAAAGCTTTCTCAATTTTATAAAGAACTCCCTTATATATGAAATTTCAGTTTTCCAACTGAAGGTGATACAGCATTCATGTCTGTACCTTATTTAATAGGAGTAAGGACCAAAAACAATAGCAGAAAAACAACCTGAGGCTCATTAACCATAGGGTACCTCAAGCTTTCATTCTGGCATCATTTCAACTTTCAGTTCTTTGTTTATATTTCATACAATATTTTGCTTTAGACAAATTAATTAGCTGTACGTGTCAAACTAGTTAAATGCACGCTAAATATTTTCCCAAGAGAACTCAGTTGAAACTGGGCGCTATTAAAACCTTCAAATGAACAAAATCTGTTTTTAACAAGTCACACATTATTAATTGGAACTGGATAGTGAGGCATATTTTTGGATGCTTGCCGAGAATAATTATGAAACTTCTTTTTTTTTTCTTTTTTATTGTAACAAGATGAGTTAATCAAGAAAAACAAAGCCAGCTCATGATGGCCAAACTTAAAAGTATGGCCATAAACTAACTCACCTTATCAGTTTGGGTTAGGGTTAAGTGGAGATGCAAAGATCATTCTTATGCTCTACTGATACCTTAAAGAGACCTTTGTCTAATTTCTCTCATTTTAAATATGCACAAAATTGGATATCTAGAAGGGTAATATTATCAACCCAAAGTCATACAGCTGACTGGTGGCAAAATCAGAATTAGGAAATAAATTTATATTCCTACTATAGGTAAAAATGGCCAAAAATATTGCTTATGATGTACATTTTATTATATATTATTCTACTTTAAATTTAATGTTACATTATCTTTTTTAATTATTATAAAATCTGTATAAAAATTTGTATTAAATGTATGTCCAAATAATTGAGTCATTGCCAGAAATAACTCATTACCTTCCATAATGAATATTTGTTTATTCCTGATTTGTGCTTGCTTAGCATCCACTTACTTTATTTTTTCTTGATTTGATAATTTAAGAAATTGTCTTGCTTCCATATGCACAGTGACAGTGGGACTGCAATTTGATGTGTTCTGTGCACTCCCTGTCCTATAACCAAAGCTAGTTCAATCAGATTCTCTTTCTCAAGACTTTAAGTCTTTAGAATTATGATGTAGTGGCAGGAAAAATTATCAGTTGAAGCATATTCATCCTGATCAGTTTTTGTTACTTCGAGCTACGGATCTTCCCTGACTCTTATCTTTTTAGGAGCTAGGTTCACTATGCTTCTCATCACCCATCAAATTAGTTTGCTTGCCTGTTGCTCTTCTCATCACTCTGTACTCTGTGTCTGAGGGAGGATACAATCTTGATCAGGTTGTGTTTGCGGCCAGGAGTAGGGTTGGTCCCAGTAAGAATTGAGTTTTCATTCTTCATTTTCCCACTGTTTCATTTAATTACATTTTTATAAAAAAACACAAAAGTTTACATAAACTTTTACTTGTTAGCAGAAATTATCTGAGATTACTGTACCTATCTAGCTCCAATGCTCACTGTAATTCACTAACCAAGTGAAAAAAAAGCAAATGCCCTCTTACTTGATGCTTAAGAGGAAGATAAATGTCTTAATGGGACTCTCTAAAGAATATTACTAAGAATAAAAGTATTGGGCCTGGAGAACTTTAATACATTCTACTTTTACTAGTGAGGCTTTAAATTTGGTGTCCATGATGGTATATATTTTGAAGAAAAATAAAACTGAATACATGTGTTACCAGAGGATTCTTATATTATGACAAAGCTGATCAACGAGCAACAGAAAGACCATACTAAGCCTATAAGAGTGCTCAATAATTATTTAAGGTGCTGGGAGTAGTTGATTTTGGAGGTATGGATAGCAGCATGCCAATGTCGGCAGATGAATAATGTGTTTGTTTGTAAACTCCCAGGCATCCTGCTCTTTCCATTCTAGTTGAAAAACATTGAATGAAAAAAGAGTGGGAAAAATAGAAGAAATGAACATTACTGATGTTAAGGACCTATTATTATATGTCAAATGTATTCTAGGTGATTATATTAATCATCTCACTTATTCTTAACTCTTCTGTAAGGCAGATATTATCTTGCTCATTTTTTAGTTAAAAAAATTAGGGGTGGAAGGGATTAATTAACTTCCACAAAGTCACACAACTAGTGAGCAGAAGATCCAGTTTTGGAGTCAAATTTACCTGATTCCAAATTCCTGCTTATACTGCTACTATTGCTACAGCTGCTGCTAACCTAGTACTGCCACTATTACTGCTAATATTATCATTATTACTAGGGCATAACCTAGGAAGTCTCCATAAAGAGAGACAAAAGTTGATCAGAAAGCTATACTAAAAGAAATTTGTCTTCCTTTAGTGTGTCTTAGGCGTTTATTGAGCTTCCTTCATGTGTGGGAATCTGAGATACTCTGAATTCCTAGGTATTCCTCTTTCTTTTCCTTGTCACTCTAACAATTTTTTTTAAATCTTTTTTTTATTTATAGTTAGTTAATTACAGCCAATTTCTATAAGGTAGTATTTGCTACAAAACCATAATCAGACTCTATTATGGATTCTATTGATGAATTTTCTCATCTTTATGTTACTGAAATCAACATAGGACACAGCATAGTCTGAAGGCAAGCATAAGGGTACCGGAGAGGATGGGAAGCAAGTACTCCTTAATTGCATTTGTCTCCAAAAATGTGGTCAGAAAAGGACCCTGTTTTACTTAAACTTACTTTTCTCTGTAGTATGGTTGAGACAAAACAAACTACTTAATTCACATTCATTAGCCTGTATATGCCTCAGGTTTTTTTTTTTTTTTTTTTAATCTGCAAAGTACTAGATAGCCTAAAATAAAATAGGTAACACAAGCAAAACCTTTGGAGCTTTAATACATGTATTAATACGTGTATTCAGTTTTATGTTTCTTCTAAACAATCATCATGGACACCAAATAAAACCTCAGTAGTAGAAGTAGAATGTATTAAAGCCCAGACATTTGAGGCTGACATATAGAAACCCATTAATAAATGTTAGCCATTATTTAAATTGTGTTAGAATAAAGTCTGTGATTTTTTTTCTTTTCAAAGGGCCTTAGTAGACCTGTAGGAGAAAGTGAGAATAGCTGGCCTTAACCTTTTTACCCCTTCTGGGTCATTCTGTTGAGCTGAGAGTGAAATCTAATTCTTTGAGTCTACATGTTTACTGAGCATCAAAAGATGGTGAACTGAATGTGAATGCATAGAACAGATTAAAAGGGGAGAAAAGATTTGAACTAATCTAATTTTTTAAAAAGCATCTGAGTGAAGGAAATATAAATAAAATCTGCCTCTGCATAGATGAAATTTTAAATGAGTCTTTAAAAATGATTCCAAACTTTTATCCATTCACCACATCAGAAGATCTTAAAGATAAAAGGACACACCAGCAATTTACAAGGATGCCTGTACTGAAAGGCCTTGATGATTCTACCAAAACAGTCTTTGAAGTAGTTTATACAATGCATGTACACTGTCTATAGACACAACTTATGGTTGGCAAATATTCTAATAAAATTGATTTGCTCATACCAAGGGAAATAGCCTAGCAATGAATCAAAAGGCCTTTGAAAATACTACAAGATATTTTAGTATCTATATCTGGTCTCACAAACTTGAAAACATCATCCAAAAGAAATAAGGCTTTGTATAACCAAATCTCCTTATGAAGTGTGACAGGAAAACCATGCTATTTTTGTAGGTTATCTTGCTCAAGTAGAGCAAAATCGTTGGCACCACATCAGTTTGCCATGATTTTTAAATATCCATGTTTACTTTTAGGACAAAAAGTCCAATAATAGAAAGGTATTGGTGACCATGCACCATGCATTGAGTAAATTATAAAGACTCTTCCAGGAAAAAACAAATGCAGCTGTGTCTGACAACTTTTTGCTCTGTGATAATAAAAATCTAACAAATATGAAAAGACATTATGATAGTCAAGATTACTTAGGGTATGGGAAACAAAACTATTAGTTGAAGCTAAATAAACCAAAATATTTTTGGAAGAAACTCAATGTTTCAATGTGCCCATCTTTTGACTTAGCAATTTCATTTCTGGGAATTTATTCCTACAGGAAGCATTTGTTTTGTGTAAAGTGCTCATGTGCGTCTCCCCGAACCAATCTTAGATCTGTAACTTAAAAGTTATGGAGACTCTCAGGGCCACCCCCTGGCCCATAACATGCCTTGATACAATTTAGAAAAAGTTAAAAGAACAAGAGATAAAGAGAGAGAGGGAGAGGGAATCTACGGGATTATCTGGTCAGCATCAATTTTCTGGAAATCTCCTCTATTCTCTTGCGTTGGTTAGTGTAGACGTTTCCTGCTTAGAACAATGTAGCATGGTGCAGTAATAGTTGCTACCTCATTATTTTGCTGATTAATGTTTGTGCAGTAGTTAGAACACTGCTGGGCACTTATCAAGTGACACAGAAATGTTTTCTCTCCTTGATAAAATGAATTTGAGAAAGATCTTCTCAATATGTGTTCTTTAAGATAGATAATGTGAGGTTAGGCAAAGGCAGTTCATGCCTGTGATCCCAGAACTTTGGGTGGGTGAGACAGGAAAATTGCTTGAGATCAGGAGTTTGAGACCAGCCTAGGCAATATGACAAAAACCACATCTCTCTACAAAAAAAAAAATTTTTTTAATTAGCCAGGCATGGTGGTACACACCTGTGGTCCTGGCTACTCTGGGAGGCTGAGGCAGGAGGATCCCCTGAGCCCAGGAGTTTGAGGCCACAATGAGCCATGATAGTGCCACTACAGTCCAGCATGGATGACAGAGTCACACTCTGTTTCTAAATAAAAATAAAAAATAAAAGATATGTATGTGAATAATAGCTACTTAGAGACCATCCTTTTAGTTGCCTTGTTATTATAAAATACTTCTACTGCTAATAAGGATGAAAAAATGAAAACAATGACAAAAACAGCAATAAAAGTAACAACTAATATTTCTTGAACACCCACTCTGTGGCAGGTACCAGGTCAGTGCTTACCCAGCATTACCGTCTAAAATTTTCACAAGGCAATGATATAGATACGAATATTCCTGTTTTGTATGTGAAGAAATTAGAATTCAGAGGTTAAGTAATTTACCCAATGTCATATGGCTCATAAGTGTTAGCACCAGGATTCAGAATCAAAGGTGTCCTTTTCCTGGAGGGGCTTTTTAAATTATCACTAGACATCATAAACACAATAATATATAGTATATAAATGTACACACACTTGCCCTGGCTGGTCTCAAATTCCTGGACTCAAGCAATATGCCTGCCTTGGCGTCCCAAAGTGCTGGGATTACAAGTGTGAGCCACTGCAACTGGCTTGTGTAATTGCATGTACACTGTAATGTAATAAAGTATTAGAAACAGGTTTATGCCAAGTTTTAGAAAGGTAGCATTGGCCATTTCAAGGATGTGGTCTGAAGATACAAAGGGTAAACTTCACATTTCTTATTGTGTTATAATTATTTATTTATGAGTAGTCTCTTTTGGACAGGTACAGTTGTTTTTCATCTGTGTATATTTCTGGTTAACAAATGGTTAGTGCATAATAAATTTTATTAAATCTTATAATATTAAAATAGAAAGTAGAATCATTTTAAAATCACAAATTCCATAGAATCCATCCTGCTTATATTTTTGGAATGAGACTTTTGTCATTGAGCTCTGCCTCACAGGGTGAATTCTGTCTGCAACTTCCTTAGGATCACTTTTTTTGGTGCATTTTCTGTACTAATTCTATATAAGGTGATCTGTCTGCCCTATCCAGTTAGAGTGACCAAGTTACATTGAGACAATTCCTAAGAAACCTTGGCTTACTCCACTCAATAATTTACTTTTCTCAAACTAAAATATTAGGATTAATCTTATACCACTTGACTGAATATTTTTAATTTGAGAGTAGGCCTATATTGTAAAATACCACTAGACTAAACCTAATTTCTTCAAATTAACATTATATAATCTCATTCCTTCACTTTCACTCCAAATTTTTGTCTTGCATTTTGAAAGAAGTTGTCCATATCCTCATATCTTCCGCTCCATTTCAAAAGCTTCACTGCAGTGTAAGGATGAACCTTTAGAGGTAACTTCTCTGTATCTTTGCTCTTTCTCTTGAATAACTATTTCACAATCTGCTTCTGAAGCTTAATCAGAAGACATGTTTTCTATTCTCTTATAATTTCTCTGCTTCCCCCTGCTGTTTTTTTCTCCTTCTATAATATACAGCAGAAAGATGCAAATAAGAAAATCATGTACACAGTTGCATAGTAAACTGGATTTCTGCAGACACGTGAATTGCCATTTCCAACGCAGGAAGAATCCCATACGTACCTTAGCTCTCTACACGTGTGGGCTACCACTGAGTAAGGCCTTCTATTTATATTCTGTTGGTCTCTTTAGACGGCCTATAAAAATAAGCTTTGCTCAGAAAGTACGATGTTTAATGATAAATATTTAAGCTTAGAGTTAATAAAAATGTATTCTAAAGCAAGGAAGAATAGGTTTTTATCTAGCAGCATATCCAAGAAGTAAGAATAATGGTGGTGGTAACAACAATAAATATAATAACGTCTTCTTTTTACTGAGTCCTTAATCTATGACAAGCACATTGTACATATTATCTCAGTTGATTTTTACCACTTAAGTAAAATTGAACAATATTATCCCCATTTTGTTGTTGAGAAAACTGGACTTGAAGAGGTTAAATGACAAAGGCCACACATCTAAACACCCACCAATACACCCAGGTCTCTGACTTTAATGTGTATATTTGGATTCATTGTCCGTTGAGGGCCTGTTCCTCATGGGTTGTAACTTCTACATGTCTTTGCATGGCAGAAGAGGTGAACAAGCTCCCATAGCCCTTTTATAAGGGTACTGATTCCATTCATGAAGATATCTCTTAATTAATATTACCACCCTGGCGATTAAATTTCAGCACATGAATTTGGGGGGGTAGACACAAAATTTTATATCTATAGGATTTACCTGTTATTGTGGAATGCTATATATTTGCTTATTAATTGACTACCTGTCTCTCTACCACATAAATTTCATAAGGTAGAGTTTTGGTCTATTTTGTTCAGCTCAGTATTCCCAGCACCTAGAGTAATAGTGAGAACATCCAAGAAATTCAGAAAGAATTTGTTGCATAACTACATTAATCTAGAAATGTATCCTAAAACCTGGTTATCTCAGGGTTAACAGATGGCTCTTACATCAACTAAATAGAGATCCCTGGGAAAATTCACAGGTTGCCTCAGGATGTAGGAAAAACCATGCTTCCTGAATTTTATACCAGCTCTAACTTGTTGTTTGCTTTCTACTTGCTACTCTGTTAGGTGACTATGTGTAGATACTAGCAGCAATGAAGAAAGTAACCCATTCCCTGCCTTTACGGTTTTTACCTTCTGTGAGCTTGTAATATATTAACAAACAAGCCAAGGCAAACATTTAGTAGATACAGCATGATACTATAGAATTAGACTATAAATGATAAGTCCTGCCAATATATTTTTAAATAGCTCTTTCAGCGGTTTCCCACTTACTTGGGTAAGTTTGCTATTTAATTATCTTAAGGATATGTTGAAATAATACTGTTGGCAAGGCGCGGTGGCTCACATCTGTAGTCTCAGCAATTTGGGAGGCCAAGACAGATGGATCACTTGAGCTCAGGAGTTTGAGACCAGTCGGGGCAACATAACAAAACCCTGTCTCTACTAAAAATACAGAAAGTAGCCAGGCATGGGGGCAGGCACCTGTAATCCCAGCTACTTGGGGGACTGAGACAAGAGAATCCCTTGAACTCAAGAGGCAGAAGTTCCAGTGAGCAGAGATTGTACCACTGCACTCCAGCCTGGGCAACAGAGCAAGACCCTGTCTCAAAAAACTTAATGTTTCCTGGAGTTTATTTGAGAATGATATTGGCTTGTGATAGTACTGACTTCTGGGTGAAAACACAACTCTATTCATTGTATTAATTTCAACTTGAAAATGCAGACCTTTATGGCTACACAAAGAATGTGACATAATTTTACCAGAACTGCTGCATTTCTTGTCTACTAAGAAAATTGCACTAAAGCTACAACTGAATCATTAGGTTGAAATGCTGCTTCACATTGTGGCAGCAATAAACTCTGATGATGCTTTGTTTTCCCCACTAATACAGAAAGGCAGCCTTGGGGAGAATTTTTTTAAAACAATTTAGGCCTGTAATACATCTGTAATACCTGGACAAATGGCAAACTAATTTTGTCTTTGGATTATTCAAATTTCTCTAACATTCCCACAGACCATGGTTTAAAGAATGAAAAAAGACATTTTTCTGATGCAAATTATTTTCAGACTCTGCCTATATAAACAAAATCAATGTCTGAGATATTTAGAGATATTTTGAATGTAGGACACACTTTGACTCTTAGAGCTTACTTTTCATAAATGGGAAAGATAGCTAAGACATATGATAAATTCGTAAAATATGAAGTACGTGAGGTGGTGATAACTGCCAATGAGAAGACAGAGAACAGGAAAGGAAATATGAAATGAAGATGCAATATAGTTTTAGGGAGAAGAATGGCCTAAGACAAGTCTCACAGAGAAGGTGCATTTTCGTAAACACATGAAGTGAGGAATCTGAGTATTCAAGTGTTTTGGGGGAAATCACTTCAGGAAGAAGAAACAGTAAGCACAAAGGCCCCCCAGGAGTGTCTCTGGGGCTTCAAGAAGCAGCAAGGGGATTAGCGGAGCCATAACAAATTGAGACAGAAGAAAATTGGGTGAGAGAGATGGCCCAGGGAGGTGGTATGCTACAAAATGATAAGGATGGTGTAGGTTGTAATTTTAACTTCATTGAAAAGTTTTGAGCAAAGAAAGTACATGGTCTGATTTACATTTTAAAACAGTTGCTTTGCCTACCATGCTGAGAATAGATCATATAACAGAACAAGGGTAGAAACAAGGACAGCAGGTAGAAGGCTCTTGCGTAATCCAGATGCAAGTTGATGATTGCTTTGCAGGCAGCATTAGAGTCAAGAAATGCCCAGTTTATGAAAGTCGAGTCAAATGAATGCACCAATGGGCCACATGTGGCATACGTGGGAAAGAAATGGGTCAAGAATCATACAAAAGATAATAGCCTGAGCAACAAAGAAAATTAGTGTCCCATTAACTTAAGTGAGGAAAAATCCAGGGGCATACAGGATTGGACAGTAGTAATATCATTAGTTCAGTTTTGATTGTCTTGAATTTGTGATGCTTATTTGATATCCAAGTGAAGATAATAAATAGATATACGAGTCTAGAGCTAAGAAAAATGTCTGGGCAGGAAAAATAAATGTTTAGAATCTAAATGGCATTGAAAGTCATGAGAGTGGATGAGATTACCAGGGGGGTGAATGTAGATTGAGAAGATATCCGTGGCTGAATCACAGGGGCACTGTAGCCTTTAAGAGGCAGGGAAATGATGAGGAAGCACTGAGAGACGAGTTTCTACAAAGGTAGGAACATGCAGAAAATACATTTTCTGGCAGGGAGTGATCACTGTGTCAAAGCTGAGGATAGGAAAAATGAAGCCTGAAAAAAAAATGACCCTTGCATCTTGCAAGCCAGGGCATGTCTTCTGCATTAAAAGAGGTTATCTATCCAGATGAATTCACATATTACTATAAAAATGAAGCTCCAAAATTACTATGACAAAAGAGATGGAATTATTTAGTTAATTTTTATTATATCTACTGCTGCCACAAATAAACCTAGCCTAGACTCCGGGCATAGTGGCTGGTAGATTAATATTAGCATCAGAGAATTGCATACAAATCACGGTCTTTAAAATAAACTATTGGTATTTGTGGAATGCTTGAAGTTTACAGTGGTTTGCAAGTGCATTACTAAATACATAATATTCCAAATATAGAAATAGTAAATATTGTCACAATTAATGTCATCTAAAGGATATGGTGACCAGTCTCACTTTGCATGCATTGGAAATGAAATTTAATCCTGTCATCTGACTCCAAAAGCCTTTCTTTTGAATACTATGGAGCTACTTTTGCATGAGGATTGATTTTTTAAAAAGTATATATGTGTGTATGTGTGAATATATATGTATGTGTGTGTTTGTATATTTGTGTATATGTGTGTTTATGTCCCTGTGTGTTTGTGTGTGTGTGTGTGTATTTGTTGTTGTCAGTGTTTCTCTGCTTTCTATTGATCTGTTCACATTCTCTCAATCATTTTCCCCATAACCACCAGCAAGCAAGCATCTGGGAATGAGACAGGGGTTGGTCTGCTGCAGCAGAAAAAGCAAGAGCTTTAGAAGCAGAAATTAAAACTTCAGCTCTTGCAATTTCTACAGTGTGACCTTGGTCTCATCACTTATCATTTCTAGCCTCATTTTCTTTGTTTGTATGATGCAGTTTGTCATATCTACTATAAAAGAGTTTAACCAGTCAAGACACACAATATGTAAAGTCTTCCACCTAACCCCTTGGAGACTAGGCGGATTCCCATTCACATGGTCTTCCATACCACTGCTTCTTAGCATTTATCACACTTCATTGTAGCTGTAAGACTCCTGCCTTAGCATCTTGAGGACAAAGGTGTTTTTCCCTGATTTGTCACAAGAATATAGTGAAATGATGGCTGAATAATAAAAATATAAAACTCATGGCATAATTAAGTTTGCAATAAGTAATGTTATTAATACCATTGTTATATTATCTAGATCCACAAACATCAAGCCTATGACTTTGGCCTCAATGACAAGGAAAGTCTATGATTAGAATTGCATTGCCACAGCATTTTGCATCCAATTTAAACCTTATATCTCTCATATGACCATGATAACTAATAATCTCCTAAAGATAATTGAGTATTACTGCTAGAATAAATCACTTTCCCGCTAATCCTACAGGTTGGCATGACTCAAATTAAAGGTATTTAACTTCATTTAGACATTCACTCAACCTTACCATGAAACCTCATCTCTTCTAAGCTTCTGGGGATACTTTTTCCTTTAATAGCTATGAATCTTTCTATCCTCTCATTTTAAAGTAGAGTTGAATATATAGTAATTGCTAAACAAATGCTTGTTAGGGGAATTACAAAATAAATGAAAGATTAATGAATGTGGAAGTGATCATTATTACCAAAAAGAAAAATTTTTTAATACAAATATTTTTATAGGTTATCAAATTCCAAAAGAATGAGGTTCTTGATTTTTTTTCTACAAAGAACGTAATCTTTTTTTCAGCAGTGCATGCATGCTGTGAAATGTTTTTGCTTATTAATTTCCTCTTCACACAGTTTTTAGACAGCTGAAAATTATGAGTTTACAGAACAAGATGTACTTTCAGTTCTTATTTTATGGCCTAGTACTATGGAATGCACTGTTATGAAAACAATTCTAAACTGTGCTTTATTATATTATATTGTGCAATTTATATTCAGAAGATACTATCAGCACCAGGGAACAGACAAATTTAATAAAAGACACTGTGTTCCTGTTGTCCTAATAGTTATTAAAATGAAACTCTTTCCAGAAGACATTTATAGTATCTTTTCGAAGATATTCTACATGCTTTGACAGATCAATTGGAACCTATAGTTAGGAACAGCGACATCAGGGATCTTAGAAACATACTGTACTAAGCTAAAAGGAGCCTTTATAATCATCCAGACTAATTCCTTCATTTTACAGGGGAGGTCATTAGGCTAAAGGAGATAAATTGATGCCATATAATTTACACTTTAGTGTGGCTAGAACTGAGGGCCCCTGACATGTAATCAAGGATTCTTTCCACTTTTATTGTCATTAATGTTAGTAATCTTATAGGATATCCAGGCATTGCCAAAGACAGCCATATCATCCCTAAAACAGCTCCTAAAGGCTCAGAGGAAAGATCTAGTTTATACCACCTTTTAAAGGAGAAACCATAGTCTTGGGAGAACAAATAACTTAGCAACTATCACTATTAACCTTTATTACTTACCTGTTTATGTATTTGCATCTATCCTTTGACAGAATAGAAGTTCAGTGAGAACAAGAGTGTGCTCATTTGGATGCTTAATTCCCTATGCTTGTAACATGTCTAACACATAAAATTTATTCAATAAATATTTATTGAATAAATATGGACTTAAAAGCTGTAAAAATTTATTAAAACTTAGGACTGAGCTCTAGGATGTAGTCAGAAACTATACATATAGAAACACACATGCATAAGGCAGACTGTACTAACTGGCACAAGTAAATTGTAAGATGCTTAATACAGTCGCTGTGGTTCTTGCAGCAAGAAGTATACAAAAATTGCTAAGTAGCTATGAAACTTAAGTGAAGTTACAAATTAAGAAAAACATAGAGAATACTACATCATAATTTTGTGACATCCTTCAGCTATGCTGACCATCCTGGTACCAGAGGGTAGGAGTTGGTAGAACTGACGTTGGAAAGCTGAGCTCATCTGGAGTCTGTAGAGTGAATGGAAGCCACGGTAAATGTTGAGAATAGTTAAAAAGTAACAAAATGCAACCTGAGAAAGTGATTAAGAGGTGTTTGAGAAAACAAACAAAGAAAAAATACACCCTTTTCAGAGATGTACAGTAAAAATGATGGACAAATATTAAGTAAGAAATTACTGAGAGTGAGAGATTTGTTTTGATGCAAGGTCATAATTTTGCAAAGAGGTGATAGAAGGAAAGAAAGGGAGGGAAGGAAGGAGGGAGGGAGGGTGGGAGGGAAGAAAGAAGAAGGGAAGGAAGAGAGGGACAGAGGGAGGGATGGAGAGAGGGAGGGAGGGAGGGAGAGAGAGAGGGAAAGAGGAAGGGAGAAGGAAGGGGTGGAGGGAGAAGAAGGAAGGGATGGAGGAAGAGAGAGAGGGAGAAGTAAGAAGGAGGAATAAAGGGTAGACTGAAAGAGAAAAGAAACAAAGGGGGGTGAAAGAAGGAAGGAAACAAGAAAGGAAGGAGGAAGAGAGGTAGAGAAGAAGAAAAGAAAAGAAGAATGAGGTGAGAGAGAGAGTAGGGAGGAAAGAAACTATTGGGGAGATATTTACTCTACACCAAAGGTTGTATATACAATGCTTTTACATACATTCTTATTTTAGTCCTCACTAGAACTCTCCATTTTTAGATAATAACATTAATGCTCAAAGAAGTTAAGCTTCCAAATATAAACAGAGGTGGAGTAGAGGCGATATTCATTTAAGAGTCAATCAGCTCCAAAGCCATGTACAGCACATGCTCTCAATTCATTTTGTACAATTGCTTTATACAGTTTTCCTTTTTTATTCTTAAGTAAAAGGAAGTTTATTAAGAAAGTAAAGGCATCACATTTTGTTTTTCCTTTTATTTAGGCTTTAGTGGTTACAGAGCATTTTCATATAACTTCATTGTGTCTTTACAATAATCTTATGAAGACGTGTTCTTATCTCTATTTTACAAGTGAAGAAACAAGATCAAACAGGTGATTTACTTTGTCTAAGGGTGCATACTTATCCGTTGCAGAATAAGGATCAAATCCCTCTGTGGCTCTCAATTCATGATTCTTTCTATCATCACTCATAAGGAAATCCATCACATGATTTAAAGCATAACCACACCCACACAGTGCCACGTATTTTTGAATTTGGTCTTCACAA
The DNA here is from genome assembly GCF_009761245.1 of Sapajus apella. Classification (NCBI taxonomy): domain Eukaryota; kingdom Metazoa; phylum Chordata; class Mammalia; order Primates; family Cebidae; genus Sapajus; species Sapajus apella. Next base: position 50,331,495 of record NW_022436942.1, read on the forward strand.
ACACTGAGGAAGAAAATATATTTTCTCACATTTTATATACGACAAAACTGACACAGATCTCTACTAAGAATACTATTTTAAAAAAAGAAAAGTAGATAATAAATTTGGAAATTCAAAAAGAGGTAAAGATAGAAAGAAATGTTTCTCAGGATATACAGGGCAATGTTTTTCTTATTTAGACATGTCCTATTATTCCTTATTCCAATCTTAGCCAAAATATTTAAGCTCCTCTTTACCTTTCATAAATATCCTTCAATTGCATTCAATGTCAGAAAATATTGAGGGGATTTATAGAACAGTAATAAACCCAGTCTGTGACTATGAGCTTAGGTCTCTCTCTAGCTCATTAGATGACTCTGAGATAATTTCTTGGCTTCCTTCTCCCTCATCAACTTAATGCTACTTGCCAATATGCCCAGGAAATGCATGGAAGAAGTAGAATCATTCTGAGACTCCTCATTTACAAAATGCTCTTAGAAAATCTGTATAGATGCCAACATTAGCATGGAATTCTTTCAGCAATGTGTTTTTAAAAGCTAGAAGCAGAAGTGGGTTCATTTTGCCAGCTTAGAGGCTATGACTTTTCTAAAAACACAAGCAAAATTAACTTTTACCTGAATATTCCAAAATATTCATAGCACGTGCCTGGAACTTTAGATTCTTCTCTATCATAATATTTAGGGTATTGTATTAGTCAGGTTCTCCAGAGTAACAGAAGGAAAGAGGAACCTATGTGCATAGATATGTGTGTATATGCATACTTGCATGTACATATGCACACACACACACACGCACACATATGCATGGTATGTGTCCTCAAAGGAAATCACCTGTTTGGTTTTCAGTTTCTTCACTTGTAAAATAGATATAAGAACATGTCTTCATTAGATTATTATAATATTGATATCAAACATATTTAGTCCTTGAAAAATGTCCAAAGAATTGGTAAGCAGTAACATTTGTTAGAACAACTCTATATTACTATTATTTTATTTTTACTATTCATTAATATTTTACCTAAATCACCACTGATTAATTTTTTTCTTTTTCCTTTTTACTTTTTTAAAACCTTGTGTCTGGCATCTGATGATAAATTAATTATATAGGGATATATAATTGTATATATAATTAATGCATTTAAAACATATTAATAATATTATTATTCCTATTTTATAGATGAGGTAACTGAAAGACAGAGAAGTTGAGAAGTTTGCCCAGTATTCTAGCATGGCCAGGATATGGTGCAACTACCATGATAAAGTGGTTAAGTTTGCCACAAAGGGCAACTTATGCAGCCCTAGCTCTATTGGACAGGTGGGAAAGAGCTTTCAGGTACCTGAAGCATACCCCTTCTGGAGACAAGAAAGCAGTAGTTTAGTGTATTGTAAAGTTCTCCCTCCTATTAAGCAGCAAGATTCTTCAATATTTGCTATTCTTTACTTTTCAGCATCAAAGCTAAAATGCTGGCTAGAGGCCACATGTTATGCAGATTGTTTGGGTAAGCCAATTTTATGTTCAATCCACAGGTGGGGTCTGGGGAATGTAACACAGAGGAAGAGATGAACAATACCTGTGTTCCACCTCCGCATTTTGACCACAACCTGCTCATTGCTTCAAGCCTGGCAACCCCCACTTCCGGGAGGCCTTACACTTAACCCTGTCTGTTCTTACCTTGACATTTGGATGAAGGGTTAAAATATAGAAATTCTTCATATGATCATTCATTCATTCATTTATCTATTTACTCAACATTCTATGAGCATATAAGTTGATAAAGAACTTCATTCTTAGCTAAGAGTATTAATTTTTCCATTCTGTGCCCATTCAGTTGATTAAGAACAATCATTTACTGTAGGTTGAGTGTTTACCACTTAGCACTCTACATCCATACAGTTGGTTAACAGCACAAGTTTTACTATTAGACAGTTTCTAATTTTAGCTCCACTATTTTCTAGTTATGTCATCTTGAACAAACTTCTTTCTGTCTCTAGAGCTCATTTTCTCACGATAAAACAAAGAAAATAATATTTTTCTCATAAGATGGTTCAATTATTAAGGAGATGATACAAGTAAAGCCACAATACTATCTGGAACCTAGGTAGCACTCAATAAAGTATACCTATGAACATTAATTATCACCTACTTTTCCAAAATCTTAACAGTCAGGACACTCTTAGATAAATAAGCACAAGATAAATTAAAACACAGTCTCTGACCGCAAGAAACTTACGGTATAGTGTCACTAGACTCCTAGTGGATCTCTAGCCTGGAAAAAATTAAGTGGGAGATTAGCTGATTACAGACCTTGAATATTGACCCAGCTTGCAAGTACTTAACAACAGAATGTAAGATTACAGATTAATAGAATAAAATACTTGGACCTATAAAGAGATAAACATATGTATAGCAATATTCTGAATGTTAATAAAGGCTATTTTTGAAATTGGTTGGTAATAAGAAAATGGAAATGGTAGAAACAGAAAATATATTGTACATTAGATATCATAACTCACTTGATTATGAAAGAACACATTCTTCACTAAAAATAAGTCATGTGCATTATCTATCCACTGATGTGCAATGTCATTTAAGACATTCCATCATTCTCTGCTTGAGCACTCTTCTGTAATCTCATGAGGTGTCCAGGGAAGAGACAATGATAGCCAAGACATTAAAATGTAATCAAGATATGCAAATTCATATCTAAATGTGATTTGCTAGGAAAAAGAAATTAATCTAGGCATGGTCAAATAAACAATGTGTAATATGGATAATTAATCACCAAATTAGCAGCTGCAGTCCCTTGAGGAAATTATGCAAATTGAAAAGACCCCCATCCACTGACACAATTAGACCACTTAATGGCAAACTCTCAACAAAATAACCCTTGGGAACATCACAAAACAAATAGCCCAATCAACCTTTAGTGTCCCAAACTCCACTGCAATATTTAATATCATCTAATATTGTTTCTTCCTAGTTTAAATTTATTCAGAAGGGCTCTATTACATTTTGCTAGAAAATATTCTGGTTCCACATCATGGATGATCCATTGTGTGGTCCCCTCAAAATCTAGTTTTCCCCTATTAATCAAGTATTTTTTATTAAAATCTGAAATATTGTGAATGATAGGATTTCATGAATGAACAAAGACCAATAAAATATTTCCTGTGAGTAACAACAAAAGCAAGAAAATATTGATGCACCATGAAAGTGTGTACCCTCTGACGACTGATGTCACACATTTATAATGTCAGCAGCAAAGAAAGGGTTTCTACCCTTCAGCAATAACTAATATCATTATCTCAGGGAGGAATATTTTGTCTCCAAGAACATTAGGATGCTGTCCTATGCCTGTCCCTAAAGTATATATAGTAAGTAATTATATCTTTAGTTTCCCAACTCCACCTACAAGATGATGATGACAAAATTAGTCTCAAAGAACCCTTCGAGACTAAGCCTAACAGAACATATTGGACCCTATTGCTATACCCTCCACACAAATATGTGCTACTACCTCCAGAGAGATACCAAAGCTTCCAGGATAGAAATAAAAGATGTTTTGCCACCAGAAAAGGATTTATTAGATATTTTATTATAATTTTTCTGATAAAAAGACTGATCTCAGAGAACAAATTTTATTAGTACTATGGTTACTGCTGATTTTATTGTACGTATCATTTTTAGATGCCATTTATATGCCTGGCAATAAGGCTAATGCTCCCATTTATTTCATTTATCCTCCCAACAATCTAATATGCCCAAGGTCAAAAACTCAGAATTGACAAACCTGAGCTGAAGATTCTAGGTCTTCAGAGTCTCCAAGCAGCATGCTACATGCCATGCCAATCATTATGTGAAGTGAGACACCCAAGATCCTGCAGCCAGGATCTGAATAGCCAAATTGGGAATGAAATGCAGCTGTGTTGTCCACTCTAGTTAGTTTCTCCATGTGCAGAAAGCCGTATCTGATGTGACAGCAAATGCTGCTTACACTGCCAGTATTCAATTCCTCTGAGTATCTAGAGGACAGGACTGGACCTCTGTAGGAGTCAGTGCATCACCTTACTCTGAGAAGAGAGAATTGTAGCTTTCACATATATTTTGCCCTCATTCCTCTATTGTGTTTCTAAACTTAGGAGTACCATAAATGCCAGATGAGAACAGGGATCTATTTTTTTGTAAAATTGTTATTTAGGAAGTCATAAACAAACATTATAAACATTAGCAATGGGATACCCCTCTACCCTTGTTAATCAAATGTTGAAGTCTGTCTGCATCTAGAACTACAGACTCCTAGTGTTTTTAGCAGTGAAAGTGTTTTCTGAAAGTGATCAGAAGTCATCTAATCCAGTGATTTGCAAGCAATGCTCTGCAGAACGTGAGGGATTCTAAATGTACCTCAGGGGCCATTTCAGAGTGATACAGGTAAAAGGAGGTTCTTTTGTTATTCATAACAAGCCCTTCACAACCTCAGCTGACTTGATGTTAATAAGATGTCATTTTGAAAAGCCTCTAAATGGTTTTTCAAACCAACACGATTAGAGGATTGGAACTTTCAGCCTTACCATACCACCAACCTCTGGGGTTGGGAAAGGGGATGGAGATTGAGTTCAACAACCAATGACCAATGATTTAACCAACTGTGCCTACGTAACAAGGCCTCCGTTAAAGCCTTAAACTATGATGTTCAGATAGCTTCTGGGTTAGTGAGCCGGAACTCCTCAATGTGCCAGGAGGGTGATACATCCTCAACTCCACAGGAATGGAGGTTCCTGTGTTCAGGACCCTTCCAGACCTCATGACCTATTATCTCTTCATCAGGTTGTCCATTTCTATACTTTAACTTATTCTTTTTAACACATCAGCAGTAGTAAGTAAACTTTCCCTGGGTTCATTGAGCTGTTCTAGCATATTATCAAACATGAGGAAGTAGTTATGGGAACCTCTGATTTGAAGCCAAGTCAGATAGAAGTTGTGGATAACCTACGTACCCACTACATGAGATTGACATCTGAAGTAGGAGGCTGTCTACTGAGGACTGAGCCCTTAATCTGTGGGGCCTACACTAACCCTGGGTAGTTAGTCTGAGAATTAAGTTAATTTGTAGCACACATAGGTTGGTGTCCTCTGAAAACTAGTGAATTTATTGGTGAGAAAAAATGCTACATATACATTTGGTGTCAGAAGTGTTCTGTGAATACAGAAAAAATATTTTTCTCTTATAGTCTTCCTTATTTAGCCGACTCCCCAAGGTCACACCAGAGTGACCAGTGTTCCAGTACTTTTTCAGTGCCTGTTGCCACCTTGGTATTAAATCTTGCCTACACACCAGTAGAATCTGTGACTTTTTTATACAGATTCCATCTGTGAATTACCACTATGACCTCTTTCCCAATTTTTATCTTTTAGGGTTTTGGAGTCGGTTGGGGTCAAACATTGATTTGACAAGGTGAATCTGATGATAGAGTTCTCTTCCAGATGAAATTCAATATAGAGAGACAACATTGTCTGCTCTGACCCTGAAGCTTTATACCAAAGTGACCTGCTGACTTAGCACACTCCCAATTAATAGCCCCTACTACCTTTCCACAATAATCAGGATTCTTCCACTTGTTTGAGCCACTCTAGTTTTATTACCAGATGACTCTGATCACTAGCTTTATTACACATTTATGACCTCACTATAGTCCTTTGAACCTTGTGTATACGTCTGGTTTTCTAGTGTTGAGTTTCTCACTCAAAAACTTTGGCTGCAACCATTAGAGTTCCAGTTGTGCTCCTTTCCACCTGTATAAACTTAGACTAGCATTGTTTGAAATAACACTAGATTAGATAATTTATCGTCATATATCCATTGCTAAAATTTTAAATTTCAAAATTATTTAAAATTTTAATCGTGATTTTATTGTCAATTAAAATTAAAATATCTGCACCACTTTATTGTGTAAATTGCTGTAAATACATGAGCTGATACATATGAGTGATTTTTGTTAACTATATACAAAACCAAATAAATATATTGTGATTTCTGGACCTGGTCTCAGTTACATCATCTCTATGATGTAACGTAAAGTTTCAAGAAACACCATCCTACAGAGAGTTGCATTATTTCGATGTTTCTTTAAAATTTTCCTGAACTTCATACTCTTGAATTTTCTGTACGCTAAGATGTGAAATCCCTGAGCCTTGTGACATTTCTTTGATCAAGAAAAAGAAAAAAACAAGAAATCCTGTCTAAGGAAGGAGTCAGAAACATCAAAGCAGATAAGTAAAGTATAAGGAGAAACATCCATATCCCAAATATGTCGACCGAAAGTTTTTATTGTTACAAAATACTGATATCAAGCACATTCTTTCCGAGCAAAGTCTAAAGACAGCTACATGAAAATAAAAGCTGAGTGAGAAAACTTAACTGAGATTTGATTGTGTCCAATCCCTAACTTTTAATCTTATTTTTCATCAAACTCTGTACATACAACATACATATTAACAAAAAATGCATACACATACAGATATATAACCCCGGGTTTGCTCAACTACAAAATATGAAGTAAATAAGAAACAGGCGACCACTTCATACTTGCCACTAGACACAATATTTAAGTAAGTTGTGATGGACAGAATGTTGTTCTTATATGTTAATCAGGCCAAGGCCATCTGATCTTGATTCTAAGAGTACTTAGCAGGAAAAAGTTTTGTAAGAGAATCAGTTTGTTTATTTTAGCCACGTAATGGCAAACATAAAGCTAATTCTCTTATTTAATCGATTATAGCTAATCAGTATTTTTGGTATCTGTAAAAAGATGCAGACTAGAAAATAAATGCTGCAGTCAGACTACTGGAGAAGAGAAAGGTAAGGAAATACCTAGTCTCTGGTCAGGTGCAGTGGCTTAAGCCTGTAATCCCAGCAATTTGGGAGGCTGCGGCTGGTGGATCACCTGAGGTCAGGAATTTGAGACCAGCCTGGCCAACATGGTGAAAACCTGTCTCTACTAAAAATACAAAAATTAGCTGAATGTGGTGCTGGGCACCTGTAATCCCAGCTACTCAGGAGGCTGAGGCAGGAGAATCACTTGAACCTGGAAGGTGGAGGTTGGAGTGAGCCAAGAGTGCACCACTGAACTCCAGCCTGGGTGACAGAGTGAGACTTTGTCTCAGAAAAAAATAGTCAGCCCTCTACATCCTTGGAGGATTAGTTCCAGAACCCCCCAAAGATACCTAAATCCAAGTATGCACAAGTCCCCTGTGTAAAATGGCATAGTACAATCAGCCCTTCATATTTACAGGATTCAGTCTGTGGTTGGTTGAATCTGCACTTGTGAAATCGCTGGTACAGAGGGGCTGACTATAACACAAACTGAGTAATTTATAAATAAAAGGGGTTCATTTAGCTCATCTTCCTGAAAGCTGGGAAGTTCAAGATTGGGCGACCACATCTGGCAAGGGTCTCATGCCGCACCATAGCATATTGGAAAAGCAGAGGAACCACAAGGTAAAAGGAAATATGAGAAAGCCAAACTTGCTTTTACTGCAATCCACTCTTGAGATAACTAACCCATTCCCATAAGAATTAACCCACTCCTGAGAGAAATGCATTAATTCATAATGACTGAATCACCCCTTTTAAAGCTGTACCTCCTGAAACTCCCACAAAGGCAATCAATTTCAACATGAGTTTTGGAGCAAACAAACCATATTCAAACCATACACTTTAGAAACCACTTAACTAATTGGCAATAAATTTCTCCCCTTGGTTTTTCTTCCTTTGGCAATATGATTCCTACTTTTCCCCCCTTCTTTCTTCTTTTCTTTTGGGGTTCCCACCCATTCTCTCTCAACTGTGGCTATTCAATATACTTATTAGTAATAGTAGTATTGGAATTATTATTAGTAGTAAATTGTATTTTCTTTGGGGAGAAGATATAAAAGTCTTCAAGGATGCCCAGTGTTTGGCTTAGTCTTGGGTAGAGCACAAGGCTCATGGGAGGAAGACTCTTTACAGTTAAAGTCACCCTAACTCCTGCAATTGTATTTCTGTCTGACAGATGCTTTAGGGAGATGAAATAGCAAGACCATATTCTTTGGGTAAATGATGAAAAAAACTCCATGTATTAAAATTTTTTTTGTATGCTTAATCCCCAAAGGCGTTTTTACTGGAAGATAAATATTTGGTAAAGGGGTTTCTACACCTCAGAAATGACTACATGATAGCAGAATCTACCATGAACTTTCGGCTAGCTTAATGAATAGCCTGTCTCACTTTATAGCTAGTTAATACATAGCCTTTTGTGAAAATAACTTAGAATCCCTATGGAAATGGTCAGAAATATTCATTGGTTGGATTGGTTTTTCCCTATAATTATCACAATAATTATCTTCTTGAAAATTATGTGAATTGTGTTTTCTAAAAAGATATGTTGAATTCCTAACTCTTGATGCCTGTAAATATGATCTTATTTGGAAATAGGGTCTTTGCGGATGCATACAAGTTAAGATGAGGTCACACTTGATTGGAGTGGTCCATAATTCAATATAACTAGTGTCTTACAAGAAAAGAAGAAGAGACATAGAGACAGACACACAAAGAGAACACTGTGATAAAGAAGGCAGAAATTGATGCATCTGTAAGTCAAGGAATGCCAAAGATTACCAGCAGCACCAGAATTTAAGAGAATGATGTGGAACACACTCTTTCTCAGAGCTTTCCAGAAGGAACCAATCTGGCTGACACATTGATTTCAGACTTCTGGCCTCCAGAACTCTAAGATAATAAATTTCTGTTGTTTTAGGCCACCCAGTTTGTGATGCTTTATTAGGTCAGGGACTAATACATAAGACAAAGAAGGTAAGAGAATATCAGATTAAACTGTGCCAACTGACTTCACTATTATTATCCTTATGAGATCCAAGAGAGTATTCCACTTTTCATTATTTACTATTTACTTTGGTGTACTTTTTAACCCCTCTGAACCTGTTTTCTCATTTATAAAATGGAATTTATGATGCCCATCCCATAAGGTTATTGTGATATCAAGACAGTTAATTTATTTATTATACTTTAAGTTCTGGGGTACATGTGCAGATCATGGAGGTTTCTTTCATAGGTATATACGTGCCATGGTGGTGGTTTGCTGCATCCATCACCCCATCATCTACGTTAGGTATTTCTCATAAGCTATCCCTCCCCAATCCCCCATCCCCTGCTATTCCTCCCCTAGCCTCCCACCCACTAGGCCCTGGTGTGTGATTTTCCCCTCCCTGTGTCCATATGTTCTCATTGTTCAACACCCACTTATAAGTGAGAACATGTGGTGTTTGGTTTTCTGTTCTTGTGTCAGTTTGCTGAGAATGATGGTTTCCAGCTTCAACAAAGTCCCTGCAAAGGACATGAGCTCATCCTTTTTTATGACTGCATAGTACTCCATGGTATATATGTGCCACATTTTCTTTATCCAGTCTATCATTGATGGGCATTTGGGTTGGTTCCAAGTCTTTGCTGTTGTGAACAGTGTCACAATAAACATATATATGCACATGTCTTTATAGTAGAATGATTTATAATCTGTCGGGTATATACCCAGTAATCGGATGGCTGGGTCAAATGATATTTCTATTTCTAGATCCTTAAGGAATTGCCACACTGTCTTCCACAATAGTTGAATTAATTTACACTCCCAAGAACAGTGTAAAAGCATTCCTGTTTCTCCACATCCTCTCCAGCATCTGCTGTCTCCTGATTTTTTAGTGATCTCTATTCTAACTGATGAGAGGTGGTATCTTAATGTGGTTTTGACTTACATTTCTCTAATGACCAGTGATAATGAGCTTTTTTTATGTTTGTTGGCTGCATAAACGTCTTCTTTTGAAAAGTGTCTGTTCATATCCTTTGCCCACTTTTTGATGGGGTTGTTTGTTTTTTCTTGTAAATTTGTTTAAGTTCTCAGTAGATTCTGAATATTAGCCCTTTGTCAGATGGGTAGATTGCAAAAATTTTTTCCCATTCTGTTGGTTGTCGGTTCACTCTAATGGCTGTTCCTTTGTTATACAGAAGCTCTGGAGTTTAATTAGATCCCATTTGTCTATTTTGGCTTTTGTTACCAATGCTTTTGGTGTTTTAGTCATGAAGTACTTGCCTATGCCTATGTCCTGAACGGTTTTGCCTAGGTTTTCTTCTAGAGTTTTTATGGTTTTAGGCCTTATGTTTAAGTCTTTAATCCATCTGGAGTTAATTTTAGTGTAAGGTGTCAGAAAGGGGTCCAGTTTCTGCTTTCTGCACACGGCTAGCCAGTTTTCCCAACACTATTTATTAAACAGGGAATCTTTTACCCATTGTTTGTTTTTGTCAGGTTTGTCAAGGATCAGATGGTTGTAGTTGTGTGGTGTTCTTTCTGAGGCTTCTGTTCTGTTCTATTCGTCTATATCTCTGTTTTGGTACCAGTACCATGCTGTTTTGATTACGTTAGCATTGTAATATAGTTTGAAGTCAGGTAGCATGATGCCTTCCAGCTTTGTTTTTTTTTTGGGTTTTTTTTTTTTCTGTTTAGGATTGTCTTGGTTATGTGGGCTCTTTGTTGGAACCATATGATGTTCAAGGTGTTTTTTTCCAAATCTGTGAAGAAAGTCATCGGTTGCTTATGGGGATGGCATTGAATCTAAAAATTACTTTGGGCAGTATGGCCATTTTCATGACATTGATTCCTCCTAACCATGAGCATGGAATGTTTTTCCATCTGTTTGTGTCCTCTCTTATTTCCTTGAGCAGTGGTTTGTAGTACTCCTTGATTAGGTCCTTCACATCACTTGCTAGTTTTATTCCTAGGCATTTTACTCTCTTAGTAGAAATTGTGAATGGGATTTCATTCATGATTTTGCTCTCTGTTTGTCTATTATTGGTGTATAGGACTGCTTACAACTTTTGCACATTGATTTTATATCCTGAGATTTTGCTGAAGTTGCTTATCAGCTTAAGGAGATTTGGGGCTGAAATTATGGTGTTATCTAAATATGCAATCATGTCATCTGCAAAAAGGGACAATACGATGTCCTTTCTACCTACTCAAATACACTTTATTTCTTTCTCTAGCCTGATGGCCCTAGCCAGAACTTCCAAAACTATGTTGAATAGGAGTGGTGAGAGAGGGCATCCTTGTCTTGTACCAGTTTTCAAAGGGAATGCTTCAAGATTTTGTCCATTCAGTATGATGATGGCTGTGCATTTGTCATAAATAGCTCTTATTATTTTGCGATATGTTCCATCTATATCTAGTTTATTGAGAACTTTTAGCATAAAGGGCTGTTGAATTTTGTTGAAGGCCTTCTCTGCATCTATTGAGATAATCATGTGGTTTTTGTCTTTGGTCCTGTTTATGTGATGGATTACGTTTATAGATTTGCAAATGTTGAACCAGCCTTGCATCCCTGGGATGAAGCCAACTTGATTGTGATGGATAAGCTTTTTGACGTGCTGTTGGATTCAGTTTGCCAGTATTTTATTGAAGATTTTCGCATCGATGTTCATCGTGGATATTGGCCTGAACATTTTTTTTTTTAGTTGCATCTCTGGCAGCTTTTGGTATCAGCATGATGTTGGTCTCATAAAATGAGTTAGGGAGGATTCTCTTTTGGTATTGTTTGGAATAATTTCAAATAAATGGTACCAGCTCCTCTTTGTGCCTCTGGTAGAATTCAGCCGTCAACCCATCTGTCCTGGATTTTTTTTGGTTGGTAGGCTATTAACTGCTGCTTCAACGTCAAATCTTGTTATTGGTATATTCAGGGTTTCAACTTCTTGGTTTAGTTTTGGGAGGTTGTTAAGTGTCCAGGAATTTATAAATTTCTTCTAGATTTACTGGTTTATATCCATAGAGGTGTTCGTAGTAATCTCTGATGGTAATTTGTATTTCTGTGGAATCAGTGGTGATATACCTTTTATCATATTTTTATTGCATTTATTTGTATCTTCTCTCTTTTCTTTTTTTATTAATCTGGCTAGTAGTCTATTTTGTTGATCTTTTCAAAAAACCAACCAGGGGATTTTTTGATTTCTTTGAAGGGTTTTTTGTGTCTCTATCTCCTTCAGTTCTGCTTTGATATTAGTTATTTCTTGCCTTCTGCTGGCTTTTGAATTTGTTTGATGCTGGTTCTCTAGTTCTTTTGATCATGACGTTAGGGTGTCAATTTTATATCTTTCCTCGCTTCTCTGATGGGCATTTAGTGCTATAAATTTCCCTCTAGACACTGCTTTAAATGTGTCCCAGAGATTCTGGTACGTTGTATCTTTGTTCTCACTAGTTTCAAAGAGCATCTTAATTTCTGCCTTCATTTCACTATTTATCTACTAGTCATTCAGGAGCACGTTGTTTAGTTTCCACGGATTTGTGTGGTTGAGTGAGTTTCTCTATCAGGAGTTCTGATTTGATTGCACTGTGGTCTGAGGGACTGTTTGTTATGATTTCAATTCTTTGGCATTTGCTGAGGAGTGTTTTACTTCCAATTCTGTGGTCAATTTTAGAGTAAGTGCGATGTGGTGCTGAGAAGAATGAAGAAGGTATATTCTGTGGTTTTGGGGTGGAGAGTTCTGTAGCTGTCTGTTAGGTCTGCTTGGTCCAGATCTGAGTTCAAGTCCTGGATATCCTTGTTAATTTTTTGTCTCATTGATCTGTCTAGTATTGACAGTGGGGTGTTAAGATCTCTAACTATTATTGTATTGAAGTCTAAGTCCCTTTGTAGGTCATTAAGAACTTGCTTTATATATCTGGGTACTCCTGTATTGGGTGCATATATATTTAGGATAGATAACTCTTCTTTTGCATTAATCCCCTTACCATTATGTAATGCCCTTCTTTGTCTCTTTTGATCTTTTTGGTCTAAGGTCTATTTTATCAGAGAGTAGGGTTACAACCCCCTGGGGTTTTTTTTCTCTCTCTCTCCATTTGCTTGGTAAATCTTCCTCCATCCTGTTAATTTTGAGACTATGTGTGTCTTTGCACATGAGATGGGTTACCTGAACACAGCATACTGATCAGTCATGACTTTTTATCCAATTTGTCAGTCTGTGTCTTTTGATTGGGGCCTTTAGCCCAATTACATTTAAGGTTAATATTGTTACGTGTGAATTTGATCCTGCCATTTTGATGCTAGCTAGTTGTTTTGCCTGTTAGTTGACACAGTTTCTTCAGAATGTCAATGGTCTTTACAGTTTGGTATGTTTTTGCAGTGGCTGGTACTGGTTGTTTCTTTCCATGTTTAGCACTTCCTTCAGGAGATCTAGGAGGGCAGGCCTGGTGGTGATGAAATCTCTCAGCAGTTGCTTGTCCTTAAAGGATGTTATTTCTCCTTCATTTATGAAGCTTAGTTTGGCTGGATATGAAATTCTGAGTTGAAAATTATTTTCTTTTAGGATGTTGAATATTGGCCCCCCACTCTCTTCTGGCTTGTAGGGTTTCTGCTGAGAGATCCACTGTTAGTCTGCTGGGCTTCCCTTTGTGGGTAACCTCATCTTTCTCTCTGGCTGCCCTTACCATTTTTTCCTTCATTTCAACCCTGTTGAATCTGATGATTATGTGCCTTGGGGTTGCTCTTCTCAAGGAATACCTTTGTGGCGTTCTCTGTATTTCCTGGACTTCAATGTTCACCTGCCTTGCTAGGTTGGGAAAGTTCTCCTGGATTACACCCTGAAGAGTATTTTCCAGCTGGGTTTCATTCTTCCCCTCACATTCAAGAACACCAATCAAACGTAGATTTGGTCTTTTCACACAATCCCATATTTCTTGGAGGCTTTGTTCATTTATTTCATTATTTTTTCTCTAATCTTGCCTTCTTGCTTTACTTCATTGAGTTGATCTTAGATCTGTAATATCCTTTCTTCCACTTGATCGATTTGGCAATTGAAATGTATGTATACTTCACAAAGTTCTCGTGCTGGGTTTTTCAGCTCCATCATATATTTTATGTTCTTCTCCACACTGGTTATTCTAGTTAGCATTTCATCTAACTTTTTTTCAAGGTTCTTAATTTCCTTGCATTGGGTTAGAACATGCTCCTTTAGCTCAGAGAAGTTTGTTATTACCCACCTTCTGAAGCCTGCTTCTGTCAATTCGTCACACTCATTCTCCATCCAGTTTTGTTCCCTTGCTGGTGAGGGGTTGTGATCCCTTGGAGAAGAAGAGGCGTTCTGGCTTTTGGAGATTTTAGCCTTTTTGTGCTGGTTCCTTCTCATCTTCATGGATTTATCTAACTCTGGTTTTTGAAGTGGTTTGAATGGGGTTTCTGAGTGGACATACTTTCTGTTGATGTTGAAGCTATTTCTTTCTGTTTGTTAGTTTTCCTAACTGAAACTGTAGAGACAACATGTTTATTCATAAAATAATTAGGGAATAATTAAAAGGTTTTGATTATATGCACAGATACCTGGTAGATGATACTGACTTTGAATTTATTAGTACTGAAGGAAAGTAAGGAAAATTTTGGAAGGTTATGGAAAAGCAAAAAAGGTTACCTAAGAAGTATATGTTATTGCTTCTGTATCCAGGTATTCAAGATAGCATCTATTTTCAGGTATCTTTAGTATATGTTTTACAAACATTATATATATTCATCTCCAGAAGAACATCATCAGGTGAATGCTAATTATAGTATTGGGAGTTAGTGCTATAATTAAGTTTAAGTACCATAGAGGGGTTACTTTAAATCCTGCCTCCATGGCTGTGTGAACCAGGGCAATAGTTGACATCTCTAAGCATCATTTATGTCTTCTACAAATGTAAAGAATTGGTGTATTATTATGCCTACTTTCTAATGTTATTGTGAAAAATAAGAGAGGTAAATCATTCAAAATGATCAACACATATTACAAACTCAGTAAATGATCACTGTGTCTATTTTACAGATGAAGAAATATAGGCACAGAAAAATTGATAACTTTCTTTAGACCCACAGCTTGCTGGTGACAGTGAATTTTCCAGATCATCACATCCCCTTAGCCTAATATCGCTTTTGTGGCAGAATTTATCATTAGGTAGGTTTTTTTTTACTTCTTTAAAGCAGACACAATCACAACACATAGGAGGTAATCCCAGTGGACATTTTGTAAATGGGACTCAGTTCAATAGGAAGCAGCTGATGGACACTTCCACTGTGAATTTCATGTCTAACTCAGGAAAAAGCCTGCATTCTGCAGGGCCTATCTGTCCAATGATGTTCCAGGATGGGCAGCCACAATGTCACAGGTGTATGCAGAGGCAGGGAAAGTCTTAGAGTGAAGGATAGGGTGCTTTGTGGATTGACAAATGGTTTCGTACTCAGGAAAGACAGAAATCTAGTTTGAAAATGATGATTTGTTTCAGAGGTGTTTTATGGCCAATATATTCACTTTCTAGTTACCCCAGCTTTTCAGAATGGAAACGTGGTATTCAAATTAAACATTTTTAATCCTCCAAAAGCACCACTGTTAAAACTGATCTTAATTACCACATTTTCTATTAGGTAGAATGATCTGAAATTCTGAATCCATCATGTAAGACATGAATAGGATTGGACTGCACACTGAAAATGTGCATACCTCAATGTTGTACATTTGCCTAGATCACCTTAAAACAATTAAATGGTGAATGTGTGACTAAATTACCACACCATGTTCTCTGTTTAATTTCAAGGTTGAAGTGTCTTACCATTATAAACATGGGTAAAACCCCAGAGTGCTAGTGGATAGAATGGAATTAATGGCTCTTTCTGTTGTTTTGGTTTGCACAAATTTGATGGCTTTGTGTAATTTGAATAATTGTAAGCTTCCAGCATGCTGATAAGGTTCACCTACATTATTCATTTGCATGAAGTGCTGATAAATTAAAGTTTCTCTCAAAAAAAAATAAATTCATTAAGTATTCTTGCTCCCTACCATCCTATATCAGCAAAGTTTAGGTTACTATCATCTGTTTCTACTCTGTTTTACTAGGGTTATCTCATCAGTGAATGCCTATCAATATTTTTCTTTCTGTTCTTTTTATCTTGACCTCATCTGTGTTCCCACTTTTGGTCTATTCTCATCTCACTGTTCCCATCTGACTACTATATCTTTAATGTTAATTTCAGGAAAGCCTTTAATTAATATGACCATTATTGGGAGGAGGTTGTTGATTACATGGTTGCTAATTTATTGGCAGCAACAAAAATGCATATGTCCAAATTCACCTGTGATAAAATATTTTTTGAATGGAAAAATTGATACTCTGTCTCTGCCTAATCCATAAGAAAGATCTGATGGTTAATTTTATGTATCATGTTGACTGGACGACAGTGCCTAGACATTGCCCAAACATTATTCTAGATGTTTCTGTGAAGCTGTTCTTGGTTGAGATTAACATTTAAATCAGTAGATTTTGAATACAGCAGACTGCACTCTATGATGTAAGTGGACCTTATCCAAACAGTTGAAGGCCTGAATAGAATAGAGACTGACTTCCTCTGAGCAGGAGGGAATACTGAAGCAGATTGCCTTTGAACATGAACTGCAACATCAGCTCTTTCCTACATCTTTAGCCTGATAATCTTTGAACTTGAACTGCAACATTGGCTCTTTCTGAGTCTCCAGGCTGACAGCCCCTCTATACAGATTTTGGTTGTGTCAGCCTCCATAGATCCTTAGCCAATAGATCTCCCTCTGATATATATATACATATATATATGTATTGGCCAAGGGTCTATATATCTCTGATATATATATGGATATATATTTGTATATCATATATACGTTCATATATATACATGATAGGTATATATCATATGTATATCATATATATGTTCATATATATACATATATACACATATGTGTATATATGTATATATATGAACATATATATGATATACATATATACACATACATATCAGAGAGAACTGTTGATATATATATATACACATATATATATCAGAGAGAGATCTATTGAGATATATATATATATATATGGCTTCTCTCAAAAAAATTCATTAAGTATTCTTGCTCCCTACCATCCTATATCAGCAAAGAATATATATATTATATACATATGCAGAGCAGTGGAAGGCTGAGATAGGAAGACAAGATCCTTTGTGTATTGGTAGTGTGTGTATATGTATGTGTGTACATATATATATATATGGAGAGAGAGACAGAAATATATATGTATATATTTATTTTTTAGGGGTGTTCTTTTTTTCTGGAGAACACCGATTAATATAAAAGCTAATCAACAGAGAACAACTACATTATTTTATGCCTAGAGAAAGAGAAACTGGGGTAGTTTAAAAGTCTAGAATGTATTTCCAAAGAAGGTAACAGATATGTCATATAAAAAGTATGTGGTCAAGTAAGTTTGAGAAGTGTGGAATGAAGCAAAGTTGATCATTTTTTTTCTTTTTACAGTAAAAGTCCAGAGTCAAAAAGGATCAAGATGAGCTGGGAAAACTGGAAGAATTAGGGAGAGGGATCTAGTTGGGAGAATATCACATACAAAGGCAGAAAAGAGTGATTAAGCATGAGAACCTGCAGTTAGCTCAGTCTCTTCAGAACCTGGACCAAGGAGTTGGATTATGTTCCTCCCTTTGGTATCTATTTCAGTGGCTTTCATTGTGCTTGAGTCTATCTCATCCTTCTTACTGCGGATGATAGGATCTTTCCCTTGTCTTCCTCTCTGACCTTTCTTCCTATTTACTTTTCTACGTTTTGGCTTGTTTTTTGCTCCTCCATCCCCCACTGGACCCTTGAGTCCACTCCTATCTCAGAGCCTTAGCACACCTCCACCTTGCACACTCTTCCTCCAGATCTTCTCATTGTTGGTTCCTTTTCATTATGCAAGTCTTCACCTCTCAAAGAAATCTTCCCTATCCATCCCAATAGAGAGTACAACCCTCTTGTCTCTCCCTCTCTAAGATTTTACCGTTTTGTTTTCTCCATACAAGAAATCAGAAATCACTATCTTAAGATTGTATTTATGTGTTCACTTTTATTGTCTCTCATCTAAGCCCTTAAAAGCTACCGAAAATAAACTTGGTAGTCTGAAATCATTTGTTAATTTATTAATTGATCGTACATTTTACGGACACCATGTGAATAAGGGGCAATGTGACTGAAGGCGATTCACAGGATGCCTATATGAAGTAAATGAAAAGAACTTCTTAGGATGACTAAAGGTGCAGAGATCCAAACGGTGTGGCTAAAATTCAGCTAGAAATGTGGCCTGGGAGAGAAGCTCAGCAACAAAAAGGAAAGAAGGAAAATGGAGGTGCTGGAAAGGGTGACCCGAGCCGCACCACTAGAAAAGCCCTGTTGAATAGGCTAAGCCAATAAATATGATGGCTTTAGATCATGCAGACAGGTCCTAGACAATGGAGAGCAGGAAAGTGATGGAAAGAAGCATCAAGCAAAAGATAAAATGAGTAAAAACATGATATCTAAAGTGCAGTACATGTAGTACTACTGGCAAGATAATTGTAAATAGTATGCAAATATACTTTTTAAGAAATTTTAGTTGAATATTTGCTTATATGTACTACAAAATCTTAACATATCAAAGTGATAATTTTGCGATATGAGTTAGAATCGCACTAAATTTAAAACACATACATTTAACACAAAGGTTGGATATGTATTTTTACAGTTAATATGCACCAGTGATGTATGAAAAAAAATCCATGAAGGAGGCAAATAAAAGATAAGCTTAGAATACTAGATTAAAGAACATGAAACATAATTTGCCTTCCACACCATTTTCCTGAAAGATGTCCTTATCTTGACACATAACCAAATCAAGTGCTGAATCTCAAACGATGTTGCCTACTTCCTGTAAGCTGCCATTCAAATTCCAGCACATTTCTATTCCTGTTGACTTAAGTTTGGTACAAAGGAAAGAGCTTTGCAGTTAAAGCTGTAAGTATAAACCATGGTTCTGCCACTTGCTAGATATATAGCTTACAGGGAGATACTTACTCCCTCTGATTCACAGCCCCCTTATTGGTAAGCACAGAATATGCACCTGGAGAATCCAACCTCAATCCACCTACTGCCAGCTTTTCTCTGGTTTGTCATTGCCATTCCATACATTCAACTCTCCATGGCCTCTGCCCAAGTCATTCCTAAACTCCAGCTTCTGTAAGAGTCACCTAGTAGCTTGGAAAAATGAAGCTTCCTGGACCTCACACCCAGAAATTTTGATTCCGTGGTCTGTGGTAGGGCCTGATAATCTGCATTATATTTCTGAAGCCCAGGTCCCGTGTTAGGAAATACTCCTCAGCTGGCAGTATCAGTATGAGAGTTATTTTAAAAGGTACATAATTGTCAAGTGATTATTATTGTTAAGTCACCTCTGAATCAGTGATCCCTCCCTATCTCTGTATTCCTACCTAGTTCATCTCCCACTTTCTTTTTCCTTTTCATGGTGGTTTAGTCCTGTCACGTGTCCTGGTATTTCTAGCTCAGCTATTGAACCTTTAATCCTGTGAGTGTTTTTGTCATTCCCTCTAATTCAGAAGACTCTTGAGAAAAGGAAAAGTTGTTGCCATTGAAAAAAACGCACAATGAGCCACTCAGTCCACTTCTGACCCTGGATTCGGCAATAACAGACACCCCTCAACCCAGGAGCTCCAGTCTATGGACTTTGTTTCCAGAGTCTGAATCAAACCCAGTTACCTCCAGATAATTGTTCAGCTGCCCCTTGCAGCTGCTCTCAAGGCTTGTGTGCGGATAATCAGCGATGCACTGCTCAAAAAGCTAATAAGGTTAATATCTACTTTGGTTGGGGGGAGGAATGAAATGAGAGGGAAGCAGAGAAGAGCCATAATTAAGGGACTGGGGAGTTCCTTTTTCCTTTCCCCATGATATAATCTAAAATTGATTAGGGAAGCCTTGACAAGTGCAGACTGAGCTGCTGGGTTTTGAACAGTTGTTATAACACAGCACATAAAGGGCAGAGATAGCCTCTCTTCCACCTCCCCTTTGTTGAAGCACGTTCTCCTCCCCCAAGTCCTCCCAGAAGATCTGAGCACAAGCTCTTTATATGCACATGTATCATGCTGAGGGCTGCATAGTCACAAAACAGCCCAGGAAAACAGCACCCTGTGCACAATATGCTCATTGTTTTCATTGAGACATTGCTGTTTGAAATGCATTTATTTCTGCCTCTCGTAAATACTCCTCCACAGTAGGAAAAAATAATAATAACAAATGCATTGTAAATAGAGGCCCAGACATCTTACACTTAAATTACAGTCACGTCATCTCAGCTTTATCCCATCTTTCAATTATAGTCATTAATTGAGGATGTAACCCAGAAACAATTACATCCATGAAATTCTAATGAGTCTCCTGTAGTTAATATAGAAAGAAAACAATGAGAAATGCATGCTGATGCCGGAGTCTAATCCAATTCTGTCGATTAAAATAAAGAGCACCATTTTTGTAACATGTAAATCTGACTCTTTTTCTCTACCCAGTTTTTATTTCTCAGAGAATGACAGACTCTGCATAGATTTGCTTATCTAATTAGTTTATCAAGCTGCCCCTTCTCAATTATGTCCAGAAAACATCTTGAAAATTCACCAGTGGAGAATATGTTTTGTTTAGGGAGACATCTTTTAAAGAATCTTATACTTTCATATGAAAACTTCATTCTACTTAAGTGGGAATATACTTCATATTTTACTACAACAAAAGCAATAACATTAATTATGATTCTGGAAGAGCATAGTGGCAGCTAAATTCTATATCTTTCTACTTCCCCTGGAAATAGACCAATGAGATAATGGAAAGGAAAATAACAAAAATGTCACAAACTCCCTTTTTACTTAAAATAGAAAACAAAGAAAACCCACGAATTTTAAATTATGTGTACATGCTGCCAAGAGCAACTGAGACCAGCAGAGCCAGACAGGAAGTCCTAGTGCAGCCATGATGCAGTGGCAGGGAAGACTGGGGAATGTTGACACCGCAGATGTAGGTCCCAGACACCAACCAAAATATCCACTCTCAAATATGTGAAGGTTCCACACTCAGAGCAAACTCCTGTGAACAATGTGGAGAGATAAATAGGAATAAACACTAGGCGTAGAAGTCAGACTTAGAAATTACCCAGAAAAGCTCAGAGATGATATTTTGCAAGCATCAGTAAAAATCCGCTTTCTAAATAAAAGTGAATAGGTTGAATTCGCTCTGTCCCTTGGTAGAAGCAGCAAACAGAGTCAGCAGGAGACACAACTCTGGAAGACAGAGTCCTCCAGAACCAAGTTACGTTCTGGGAAGCAAAGGAAATGTGCCCACAGGGAAATACCACAACCATGAGGCAACATTTTGAACCTAGGGCTGATTTTCAACAGAGACTCATTCCTCTATATTTTATTTTTTTCTCAACAATCTAATGGCTGTAGGAGATGTCTGTTGTAAATTGGTCATTTTCCCATCGTAACACTGCTCATACCATTCCAGCTTGAGCTGTGAAGGAGGGAGGTCATCCTTACTCACCCTCTTCTGCCTCATACTCACATCCAGGAACATACTGCTCTCATCTAAATTTGAGGACAAACAAAAGAAAAGGTAAAGGCAAAAATAGTATACAAATGTGAAAAACTATAGATAAATCTTCTAACAGGAAAGAAATACAATTATTTCTCCACACAGCAGCTAAAATTGTAATCTAAAATTCCAATAAAATGTCTTTAAATAAGAGTGAATTATTTGCAGCTAATAATTCACAAAGTAGAAATACAAGAGTTCTAAGATAACATAGTCACACAGTAAGAGGTAATGGCCAGAAAACTGGAAAAGGTAAAAAAAGAAATTGACAAAAGTTATGAGAAGAAAATGACAAAATTATTTCAACAATAAAAAAGAAATTCCAAGGCTTACAAGGAGAGGGATGAATGATGGCATGAAAACCAAAGTAATTGCTTTGATGAAGTAAGAAAGAAGAAAAAGAAACATATAAGGAGATAAATAAAAATAAAATAATAGATTTAGAAAACAGGTAAAGGAAATTTCATATTTGTGTAATTGAAGGTCCCCAAAAAAGTAAAACAATGGGAGAGAGTAAATATTTTAAAATATAACTTATAAATGGAACTAAATGAAGATGTGAATAGATATGTAGATATGAATCTATATATTGACTCTATATTTTTAATACCAAGTAAAATCAGCCCCAGTCAATACCTAATGAGATTATTAGTCTTTAAAGATGAAGAAATAATTCACTAAGTGATTAGGCAAGAACATCAGGACTCTTTGAAAAACCATAGGGTTAGTATTAGACTTTTTCTAGTTTTTAATACTAGAAGACAGTGGAGCCAACATCAATAGGATGTTTAAGGAAAAAGAGTGTAAACTATAGAACAGAATCAGGGTTGGTGATCTTAATATCAGAGCAAATCAAATATAAGGCCAAAAATTATTTTTTTAAAAGATACTCGATAAGAAAAGATTGTTGTTCACAATGAAAATATTATAATAATGATTCCCTAGATATCAAATACCATATCTAAGACACCATGAGGAATTTGTGTTCTTTTCAGTTGCACTATTTTCATTAATGTAAAAACACAGACATTTCTTCTACAGTCAGAAAAAAGTAAAGATGTCTACAGTCACCATTACATTTAACATTATTCTGAGGCTCACAGCCAACACAATTATGCAAGAGTAGAACAGTCAACAAAATTGAAGTGAAAAAGGTAAAACTTTTTGTTGATTATCTCATAATACAATTGATACCCAAGAGAATAAAATACAAAGAAGGAAAGTGGCAGAACTCAGTAAGGTTATAGGCCTTGCATCAGCAGGTGTAATATACAGAAATCAGTAGTGTTCATTAAATAATAACATTTAGGATATAAAATGAAAGAAAGGACCCAATTCATAAAACGCCACAACAAAACAAATCCAAGAAAAATACTATGACACATCAAATTTTCTAAAAATGACTGCAGCAATGTCTTTTACTCACATAATCTCAGCGATATATACATCCCTCCTGTCAAGAAGTGAGATCGATGCTCTCCCCCTTGATGCTGGGTGATGCTGAGTGTGGTAGAAGTGATGCTATGTGATTCTAAAGCTAGGTTACAAAAGGTGATACAGCCTTCACCTATTCTTTTGGAATATTTGCCTTTGGAGCCCTGAGCACCACATAAGATGTCCAAGCCCAGCATGCTGTGAAGCAACCCAGCCTACACGGAGAAGCCATACATAAGTTTCCATGCGACAGCCCCAGCTGAGAGTCTTGACAGAGTATCAATAGCTAAACATTTGAGTGAAGACGCCATCAGATGATTTCTTTCCCTAGCCATGGAGATACTCCTGCCTTTGATTATCTCTAGTCTTCAAGTCTTTTCAACTGACATTATCTAGAAGAAAGATTTATCAGTGTTCCCTTTCTAAATTCTTGAGCCACAAAATGCAAGAGCATAATAAAATTCTTACTTCATACCTCCAAGCTCGAATAGTTTGTTCTGCAACATTAATACATGTTACAAATGCCAAATATGTAATATTCAATTTTTTTATGAAGAACATTTTAAAATAATTCTGAAAGACACAAAAGTACACCTGCCCAATGGAAAGGTATAACATGTTTTAATTTTTCTTTGAGAAGGTTGTTATTTGTATTGCTTTGGAACTAAGGAAGCTGATTCTAAAATACATATGGAAAAATAAAAAGTAAAAAATTTTTTTGAAAATAGGAAAAATTAATAGAGAAATTATGGATACTAGCCCTAACAGATATTTAATCATAGTAAAAGTTTTTATGGCCAGGTGCAGTGGCTCACACCTGTAATCCTGCCACTTTGGGTGGCTGAGGCAGGTGGATCACCTGAGGTCAATAGTCCCTGGCCAAAGTGGCAAAACCCATCTCTACTAAAATCACAAAAAAATTATCTGGGCATGGTGGTGCCCAGGTTTTATATATAATTCAAATATTTTAAAATAGATTTTTGTCTTTAGAATATGTCTTGTTAAGATTATATAGCACAAATAGCATATTTTAAATCACATGAAATAATCAGTGTTTTTCTGGTGGTTATTCTACACACAATATAAAATGTAGATCCATTTGCTTAATCTACATTCCATTTTAGTGATTATTTTGATTTTGACTTAATTTAATTTTGTAAAATATCAAAAGATTTCAAAATAAAAACATAATGTAAGGTATAGCCAGTTAAACCTTTCTTTTATTTTGGTTTCTCCATCATTTCTCCTCTCTCATTCTTTATCATATACACTAAATAATGTTCTGCATTTTCAGTTTTGTGGGGTTTTTCACTTTCCAATTACCTTGGAGTCACTCAATATCAATATAGAGAAATCTTCCTCTTTACATTTTACAAAGGATTTGTACTATATTATGTGGACATATTATAATTTATTGAACCAGTTCACTATGGATAGATATCTGTTTCCAGGCTTTTGCTATTTTAAATAATGTCACAACCAATATCCTTGTACATAGATCATTTCATATTTTTGCAAGGGTAGCTTCAGTTAGATTCCTAAGAGGAATTACTAGGTAAAAAACAAAGACATTTATTTTCTGGATATTTCTAAATTCCCTTAGAAAAGCATTTTGCAATGAGACATCCTACTAGCAATAAATGAAAGTGCTTGTTTCCCCAGAGACTTGCCAAAAAGTTTATGGTCAAAATCCTTTATTTTCGGCAATCTAATAAAAGAACACTCTTATCTCAGTGTGGTTTTTATTTGTAAATTTGTCATTATGAACAAATTTAAGCATCTTGCTCATATGTTTTGGAATTATTTGTATTATTTTTACTGAGTTGTCAATTATTGTTATTTTTTTCCTCACCCTAAAGAAATTATTTTTATATTAGGGATTTTAACCATGTGTTAAAAGTTAAAAATATTTTCCCAATTTGTCATTAATCATTGTATTTTGCTCATTTATTTGTATGTAAAATGTTTTCAAACTGTTTGTTGTAAATTTTCAAGTTCTCAGAAAGTCTCAAAGCAATTATGAAAGATGAGAGAAATTGAGGCAAATAAATTAGTCTGCAATATATTAGATATACAACCCAAACTGCCTGGAAATCATAAAATTCATACTCCCTAAAATATCATCTCTATTATGGCAGGAACTTTGTCGCCTTCACCACTGATAAATCCTCACTCCCCAAATGTGTATTTGGAATAATAAACAATTGTCAAATTAATCAACTACTAAGATCCTGTCAGTGTTTTATTTGTGTTCAGAAGAATAGTAGAAATACTCTTTTGCAAATTCATCTTGCCTGTCTTATTTTTATTTCATTCTTAATCTCTTAGTGGGAGTATAAATTGGAATCCTATTTATAAAAGAATATGTGAAGTATCAGTTAAATATTTTATGTTCAAGTTCATCAACTTTAATTATCAATATCGATTCTAGCGTACTACTCACATAGATACACCAAAAGGCATGCACAGAATATAGGTTGCATAACTCTAAATAATAGCAATAAAATTGAGAACAATCTAGGTTTCATCAAGAGGGTATGGGATATAATATCATTCAGCAGTTAAAAGTGCATGAGAGTTCTATATAACTAACATACTCTATGTAAACTTTCCAAAATTGAATTGAAAATTTTAAAAAGATATGTAACAGAAAAAATGTACAGTAAAATGTCATTTTGCTTAAAAAATTTTTAAATTCCTACTACAAAGGTATTCTGCCAAGAAAAATGGCAAAATCCAAATAAAATAATTTAAAACGTCAGTTTAAAGGTATCAGCTATGAAGGCAGTCAGAACTTGAGAAATCAAAAACTCAGAGAGAAATGAAACAAAAAGAAGTAAACATAATATTTGGTTCTGATTTTCACCATAAAAAAATTGCTAGTTCTAACATGATAAACAGAAATTTAAAAATCCAAGCAGAACTTTCAACTCCTAAGAGGTTAAGGTAATGGCAGCTGAAGCTTAATATATGCTGAGGATAAAGGACTCTGGCATAAAACTCTAGGTTTCAGCTGAGGTCACTGAAGGACTATGCCCATGAGTAATGGTGAACCTGGACAGACCAAGCCTTCACGAATACTGAAAACTGATTTGAATCAGCTTAATTTGGAATGGAATAATCTGATCTGTCTCAAGCTAAACTACCTGGACAGACCAAGCCTTCACAAATACTGAAAACTAATTTGAATCAGCTTAATTCAGAATGGAATAATCTGATCTGTCTCAAGCTAAACTACCAGATGAAGAAAACAAATTATTTCTGTAGAATGATAGCATCATTCAAGATTTCAATTACCTCTATAATTTTTCAATCAATATTTCTGGATACACACACACCTATGCACGTGCGCACTAACACGTGTGTGCACACACAGGCACTAAGAAAACCAGCAGTAAAAACATATCCGTAAGAAATCCATAAATTATAGTTATCAACTATGGAGTTAAATAACTCTGATTAATATATGTTCAAGAAATAGAAGACAAGGTGAAAAAAATTATCAGATAAATGTAAGCCATTTTTTAAAAGCAAATAGAAATTGTGTAACTGAATGACATAGTAACCAAATTACAACTTCAATGTGTGTGTTAAAAGTACAAAAACCAAAGCAAAAAGATTAGATTAAAAATGCAGAAGAGAGAAAAAATATATATGGAATATATGACTGTCTTAGTCCTGTTTGAGCTGCTATAACAAAATACCAGAGATGAGGTAATATATAACTACCCAGAAATTGGCCTGCTAGGTGTCAACTTTCTTGGAATCAGTGATCCCTTTATTTCAATTTCTCCCCCTTGGGAGGTTACTGCCTGTCATATGCCTGTCCCACTGTTATACTTTGAAAGCAGATGGATTATTTTTAAGTTTCACATATCCATAGATGGGAAGAAATTTTTCCATAGGATGGATTATGCCTGAAATCTTAGCCATTCTTGATTTAGGGTATTTAAATAATTAAATTTTGACTTTTGAGTTGACAATATTTAGATGGGATTTTTAACTAACAGTAGATGCTATAATAGGTTGAAACTTTGATGAATGTTGGGATGGGATTAATGTATTTTGCATAATAGAATCAGATTCTATTAATGGACATGAGTATTTGAGGGGCCAAAGAATGGACTGTTATGGATATAATTTTGTCTCCCCAGAATTCATATTCTCTTTTCTTTCTATACTCCTCTCCTTTGGTGATCTTGTGGCCTCATAGTGGCAATACAGTGATGACTTTCAACTACTAATCTCCAATCTGGGCTTCCAATCTGAACTTCAGAAAAACACACATATCTGCCTACTCAACAACTCCATTTGTCTAAAACAACCTTCCTAATTTTCACTGACCTCCTTCAGCCTTTTCAAACAGTTAATAAGAACTCTATCCTTCCAACTGCTGCAGATTTTTAAAAATGCCTGTCTGTCCTTTTTCTTCCAACATTTAATGTAGTGCCTGGCATAGAACATATATATTGCAGAAACAGCAAATACATATTGTTGAGTAAATGATTGGAGGAATTAATAAGGTGGATGGAGGAACATCTTTTTCTGGAAAGTCCTATTACATTGAGGGTTAATTCTTGTATCATCACTCCTAATCCTAAAGCCATTTTAGTTCACATTTGTTACTTAACTGTTACTTAGCACATATTTTACAGCTCTTAAATTACAATTACTATAATTTTTTTTCCTTTAAACTAACCACAGTGAGGAACAAACAAAAACTTATTTGATTCAAGGAACAAAAAAACATACTGTACAATGAAAATAACTAACATGGTCCAGGCGCAGTGGCTCATGCCTGTAATCCCAGCACTTTGGAAAGCCAAGGTAGGATAGCTTGGGCCCAGGAGTTAGACCAGCCTGGGCAACATAGTGAGATTCCTTCTTTATGAAAAATAGAAACATTAGCCAGGCACAGTGATGCACACCTTTAGTCCCAGCTACTTTGGAGGCTGAGGTGAAAGGATGACTTGAGCTTGGGAGGCAGAGGTTTCAGTGAGCTGAGATCAAAGTCACATAGCCATTCTGTGGGAGCACATGAATTTAAACACAGGAAATCGAGCCCCAGAGTCAATATACTTAGCATCATCGCTATAAGACCTCTATATTTTTATGTTGCAAAAAGTATTATTATTCTCATTTATTCTCATTTTAAAGATGAGGAAATTGAGGCATTAGATGTTAAAAACTTCCACTTTTATAAAGCTAACAAATATAACCAAAGATAAAGCCAAGCTTTTATCCACAACGTGTACCAATTATCACTACATTATTCTTTAGGAAAAGATGAACACTGTGATGTGCTTTAGTGCTTGGTAAATTATTCCATCCATGTATCTATCTATCTATTCATCCAGGTAGTTATCACATTTATATTGAGCATCTATTATGGCAACAGACTCTGTGCTTGATGGTGGGAAATCAGAAGTGAACAGAATAGGCACAATCCTAGCCTTCATGGAGTTTATAATCTAGAAAAGTAATCTTTGGGGGTACCTAAAAAATTGAAAATGTAACAACTATCCTAAGCATTCATAGTAAGCTATTTATCATAATGGCATATTTTAATGCCTAAAATATTATTCAGCTTTATAACTCTCTCACACTTACTAATTTTTCAATAAGCAGCTATACTATTCATACATTTTATGCAATATTAATTGTCTTTTGATACATATAGGTCAACTATTAACATTCACAGAGAACAAGACAGTAACCGGGAAAAATAATATATTATTTTATTTCTGGTTAAAAAAATTCCTAACTGGAAACAGCAGCAGGCTTCTGAGAAACTGCATGTTTAAGCCCTGAGTACATCTATTCCCAGAGCATTTTCACTCATGGAAAATTAGATGCCTTTCTGTAGTAACCTCTGAGAATGGACATTGTAAATATAGTAGAATGACACTTAGGATTCCTATGAAAAGAAAAACAAATAAATAATTTGCCTTCAGCTAAGGGTACTCAGTAAGTAAACAGTTTGCATATAACCATGTGCAATTATAGCTCTTCTGATATTTTGGAGCTCTTCTAAATATTTATCTTCTTGCAAAGGTCAAGAGGTGAAAAGGCATTACATATGTTGTCCTACTGCATAATCGTATAGAGGCAGTGTTATTTCTAATACTGTCCTGTGGTTGGTGAAATGTGGAGGCAAACCATCTGTCATCAGTAATGCTGTCAAGAAGATTTGGAAAGCATTTGATCAGTTTTTGGCAGTGTACTATCTGTTAAAATATTGTTGGAGGCAAACCTGGGAAGTTCTGATGCATTTAAAGGAGACACAAATGTTTCAGCACATGGGCAGCCTGATACTGGGAAGGCAAAGTGTTTTATTTAGAAGAGGCACAGATTTCAGTGCAAGTCAATAAAGAAAAGAAGTAGTGCTGTGTTTGTATATTCAAGCATATATGCTAGGCTCCACAATGGAGCACTTTTAGGCGCTCTGAAAAGATGGCATTGGAAAGGAGCATCTGTTGAACATATTAGGGAAAACTCCTTTAGTACTGAAAAGTGGTCCATATGGGAGATTAGAAGGAAGGCCTGATGAAAAATTAGGCTTAAGGAGTCAAAGAAGTACATTTCTGCTTGTCAGCTACAGAGAAAAGGTTTTGGTGAAATTATGCCACTTCAGACACCAAGGTGCTAATAGCAGGTCAGAAGAAAGTGGAGAAAAGTTGGGATGGAATTTGGGTGGGGATAAAAAGGAGGGATATGAAGAATGAAAAAAAATCCATTTAAAGGTGAGAAATGGGTCACAACTACTTACCTCAGGATCTAGTGGGCTCAACTTCCAAAGGATTTCTGGGTTTGTTTCTTATTTGGAAGTTGTAAAAATTCACCAGATGCATCTGCACTAGTAAGCAAGCCTAATAATCACCCAAGCACAAATATTTCAAACCAAACTGATTTTTATGTACAGAAAAAAATGACAGTAAGCACCCACATTAATCTGTGTTTACTACACTGTACGAATGGACTGTAGTTATAAGCAGTTTATAATTATATGGACTGTATATATATGGACTGTATATACATTATACAGTCCATACAGACTGTATATAAATTATACTGTATATAAATTATGTGGACTGTATGTAAATGGACTGTAATTATAAGCAGTTTAAATGTTAGAGACATTTTTGGTGAAAAAAAAATGAAGTGTGAGAAAGAAAAATTATGCCACCTGGGAATTTTCCTCCATTTATAGTGGCTTTGTAAGAAATCATTTATGCTTTTAAAAAATAACTTGGATTAATGAGAAGAACTCTGGCATTAAATAAAACAAAAAGCAAAAATCTTTTTTGTGTGTGGTTAAAGGGGTGTGGTTAACTCTGTGAAATATACACAAGTCTGTATCTCTTTTTTTAATTTTTATAAAAGGTGGATAACAATACTGATTTTATTGATTTTATAGTGAAGATTTTCTATGAAAATTCTTTAAGCAAATATTTAATGCAAAGTCAAATCAAGTTAAAGCTTGATTTGAATTTTCTTAAATAGCATATGGTATATATGTGCACATATATACATAGGTAGGTAATAATTATCCTTTAAATGAGATAGCTACTTTTCTGGTCATTTATTAAAAAGGGATAAACAGTCCTCACTCAATCTGTATTGACTTGATGAAACCTGATTGGAAGATGGGAAATCACTTAAATGTGTTCAGGAATATGGGCCCTTCTAGTTTATATTGCTTTATGCTTAATTTATCATTCATGTGTATGTGTCTTTTAGATCATTATTAATATATTTCAATGAAGTATATTTATACATACTTACACTTAAGTATGTGTATTTCTTGATCCATTTGTAAATCAGAAAGTCTTTTGCCACTGATAAAAAGAAGGATTGTTTCATCTACATATTTCAAGTGCATTTGATTGCCAAATTATTAGTAATGATGTAAAGAGGGAACTACATAAGAGAAGATGGAAAATGTCTCTATCATCAATCTTTCACACACTCAAAGGGAGGAAAAAGAATGTTTTCTTTCAACATTAGTATATACCCTGGGGACATGATGCTTTATCAAGTAAAGGGAAGAGGAATTCAATATCAACAGTGGAAAACAGAAAGTAATGAGGGAAAAGTAGTGTCTTGTGGGATTTTCAGGTCACACACACACACGTGCACGCACACACACACACACACGCACACACTCCTCCCTTCCTGATTAACGACCTTTGCTTTTAACACAATTCTGAAACACCTTCTTAAATAATGACTAGTGTGCTAAGAAATAAAGATTGATTTTAGTCTCGTTTTAGATTAAGTGTTAAAACACACATGTGCTCACAAAATAAATTCCCCAGCTCCCCCCCAAATCAGGTGCTACTGCTGCACTGCCAAACCAAACAAAGTTTATTTTGAGATATAAATATATTTTGAACTACTGTTTTCTGAAGAAAAACCCAGGGTTTGCTCTACTTATGTATGTATTTGCATATGTTACAGTAAAGACAGAGCTCTAGTCACCCTTTGGCAGGGAAGAATCTTTAGCAAACTCAAAAACAACATTTCTATTCCCTTAAGTAATTACTTAATTAATGCCTTCTGTCTTGATTATGGCTTTAGTAAATGAAAATAACTTTCATTTTTACTAGTATATTTGAACTTTCTATATTACTTGTATCCTAGAATCAAAACAGACAGTTTTCTTTAAACAATAAGCAAACAAGAAACATCACCCTAGGAATACACATATAATATTACTACATCAAGCAGCATAAGCCATTCAAAATAATAGTTGAATTTTATTATAATGAATGCATTTTTTTATTTTATTTTTTTTTAACTGCTGTTTACACTTTTTATTTTTTATTGTACTTTAGGTTCTGGGATACATGTGCAGATCATGCAAGACTGTTGCATATGTACACACATGGCAATGTGGTTTGCTGCCTCCATCCCCCCACCGTGACCTATATCTGGAATTTGTCCCCATGTTATCCCTCCCAACCTCCCTACTCCCTACTGTCCCTCCCTTAGTCCCCCTGCAACAGATCCCAGTGTGTGATGCTCCCCTCCCTGTGTCCATGTGTTCTCATTGTTCAACACCCACCTTTGAGTGAGAACATATGGTGTTTGATTTTCTGCTCTTGTGTCAGTTTGCTAGGAATGATGGTTTCCAGATTCATCCATGTCCCTACAAAGGACACAAACTGATAATTTTTTATGGTTGCATAGTATTCCATAGTATATATGTGTCACATTTTCCTTGTCCAGTCTATCATTGATGGGCATTTGGATTGGTTCCAGGTCTTTGCTATTGTAAACACTGCCTCAATGAACATACATGTGCATGTGTCTTTATAATAGAATGATTTATAATTCATTGGGTATATACCCAATAATGAGATTTCTGTGTCAAATGGAATTTTTATTTCTAGATACTTGAGGAATCGTCACACTGTCTTCCACAATGGCTAAACTAATTTACACTCCTACCAACAGTGTAAAAGTGTTCCTATTAGTCCACGTCCTCTCCAGCATATGTTGTCTTCAGATTTTTTTAATGATCACCCTCCTAACTGGCATGAGATGATATCTCAATGTAGTTTTGATTTGCATTTCTGTAATGATCAGTGATGATGAGCATTTTTTCATGTTTGTTGGCCTCATATATGTCTTCTTTTGAAAAGTGTCTGTTCATATCCTTCACCCACTTTTGAATGGGTTTGTTTTTTTTATTGTAAATCTGTTTTAGTTCTTTGTAGATATTGGATATTAGCCTTTTGTCAGATGGGTAGATTGCAAACTTTTTTTCCCACTATGTTGGCTGCAGGTTCACTCTAACGATTGCTTCTTTTGCTATACAGAAGCTTTTTCGTTTAATTAGATCCCATTTGTCTATTTTTGCTTTTGTTGCTGATGCTTTTGTTGTTTTAGTCATGAAGTCCTTGTCTATGCCTATGTTCTGAATGGTTTTGCCTAGGTTTTGTTCTAGGGGTTTTATGGTGTTAGGTCTTATGTTTAAATCTTTAATCCATCTGGAGTTAATTTTAGTGTAAGGTGTCAGGAAGGGGTCCAGTTTCTGCTTTCTGCACATGGCTAGCCAGTTTTCCTAACACGATTTATTAAACAGGGAATCATTTCCCCATTGATTGTTTTTGTCAGGTTTGTCAAAGATCAGATGGTTGTAGACGTGTGGCATTGCCTCTGAGGCCTCTGTTCTATTCCATTGATCTACATCTCTGTTTTGGTACCAGTACCATGCCATTTTCATTACTATAGCCCTGCGTGTCACATTTCAGACTGCAGAAGCTGAAGACAAGCAATCAGAATCCATATTGTTCTCAGTAGTAGATTAACAAGGGGAAATGAATGAACTGAAGCAATTAGACAAACAGAGGAGATTTTATAAACATGACAGGTAATGTTCAGTGAGCACCTACTATGTGCCAGCCACAGTCTTAAGCACTTTGCATGTTTCCATTGATTGAATCCTCACAACAACAATGATATAAAGCCATAGAAATACAAGAGGGCATGTAACTCAAAGTCATCTAGTTGCTAGAGCCAAAATTCAAACTCAGGCAGTGGGTGATTCCAGGACTTCTGGGCCACAAACATACCCATGCAAGCAAACATTTCCAAATTCAAGCTTAAAAATTTTATTTATAACTTGTTTTGTGTTGTTGTGCTTTAGAAATGTGTGTATGGAGAGAGAATCAATAAAATGTTTCAGATGAGGAGAGATATTTGTTGACTGCTGTTATTAGTCAGGGTTCTCTAGAGAAACAGAATAAGATGTGTGTGTGTGTGTGTGTGTGTGTGTGTGTGTGTATTGAGAAAGATTTATTTTAAGTAATTGCTCAACAATTGTGGAGTCCACCAGAACAAAATCTTCAGGGTAGCACAGCAGACTGCAGACCTAGGGAAGAGCTGCAGTTTGAATTCAAAGGCAGTATGCTAGCAGAATTTGCTCTTCCCCAGGGAGGTCAGTCTTTTTCTAAGTTAAGGCCTTCAGCTGATTGGATAAGGCCCACCCACATTATATAGGGCAATCTTTTTTTTTTTTTTTTTTTTTTTTTTTTTTTGGAGACGGAGTTTCACTCATGTTACCCAGGCTGGAGTGCAATGGCGCGATCTCGGCTCACCGCAACCTCCGCCTCCTGGGTTCAGGCAATTCTCCTGCCTCAGCCTCCTGAGTAGCTGGGATTTCAGGCACGCGCCACCATGCCCAGCTAATGTTTTGTATTTTTAGTAGAGACGGGGTTTCACCATGTTGACCAGGATGGTCTCGATCTCTTGACCTCGTGATCCACCCGCCTCGGCCTCCCAAAGGGCAATCTTTTTTATGCAAAGTCTACTGATTTAAAAGTTAATCTCATCAGAAAGTACCTTCACAGAGATGTCTAGAATAATGCTTGGCCAAATATCTGGCCCAGGCAAGTTGATGCATAACATTAGCCATCACAGGGATTTATATGTATTGTTTACATATATTATGCTATGTAAATCATTTTTAAAAAAAATAGAAAATCAGTGGGCAGATGGGTGGATAACAAATAAGGAAATTTTGAAAAACACATATTTGATGCTATGCCTAAAAATAAATTCACAAACTCCTTAACAGGGAAAAAAGAGTTAGCCACCTCTGAAAGGACACTTCTATTTACTTACTCTTCTCAAGAGAGGGTATGCTGGATATCAGGATTACAAAAAGGATCCCAAGTTTTAAGATTCTCACAGTCTAGCTAGGGACAGATCAGGGAGAAATAGTCATATATGCATTTAACTCGGCTATGATATGCTAAGTCAGCACATGATAACATAGCTGGTTGTAAATAGTGTAGTTACATGCTATAATGCAACATGATGTAAACATAGTTGGGACAGAGTTCTGCAGAAAGACAAGAAAAGGAGTAATGTAGTTCCTCCTTTCTACAACTGCAGACCTGAGAGGGATCTTCAAGAGATGGGGATGCTTTGGCCCATTAAGAAGGAAGAGGAGTCCAGCAAGGGAAGAAAGCTGAGGAACAAATATATGAAGACACAAACATGAACAGGGCTTTAAGGATTTCTGGGAAATCTAGTGAAATTGGAATACAGCAATCTTGATGGAGTGAGAAAGATTGGAACAACTTTATAAGTTGTGGTATAAAGTTTGGACTTAGTTCTAAAGCCAATGGGTAATTACTGAAGTTTCAGCTGTGAGAATGACATAATTTTTTCTGAGTTTCAGATTCTGTTAATGGCAGAAGGAGAAACAAGATGGAGAGACAGGGAGATGCAGGCAAGAAAACTATTCCAGAGAGATGATGTCTAGAACCAAGACAGTGGGATTGAGTGGAAGAACTCAAAGGTAACTTTTTAAATCAAAATTGGTATTAGCTGGGTACAGTAGCTCATGCCTGTAATCCCAATGTTTTGGGAAGCCAAGATGGGAGGACTTCTTGAGGCCAGGAATTTAAGCCCAGCCTGGGCAACAGACCAAAATCTTGTGTCTACAAAATATAAAAAGCATTAACCAGGCATGGGAGTGGTATGTGTCTGTAGTGCCAGCTACTCAGGAGGCTGAGGCTGGAGGATCACTTCCCAGGAGCTTGAGGTTACCGTGAGCTGCACTATGATTGCACTGCTACACTTCAGCCTGGACAAAAGAGCAAGATCTCATCTTTTAAAAAAAATGAACAAACGTTTAATTATGTATAATATATAAGAAAGAATGGATTCTGTCAAGCATGGATTGAATACCTATTATGTGTTTGACCCTATGCCAAAAAATATTGGACTATAAAAATGAATATGAAGATATTAACAAACAAGTATGATGTTTAATAAATACAATAGTAGAAGTAGTAGAAGAAAATACAAGACACAAACATGACGGAGAAGAGTGAAGAGGATCACATAGAAAAGGTGACTCCTGGGCTGGATTGTGATAGATGACCAATTGCAAAAGGGAGACAAGACTGATAAGGCCATTCCAACTAGAGAGACAAAAGTTAGAAAGGACTTAGGTATAGAACAAAAACTGTGTTCAGGGGTCAAAGGTGCAGGAAATAATAATGTGGAAGAGAACAAAGAAAAGAAGAGAGGCCAGGTGGAAAGAGCCTTGCTTGTGTCTGATTGAAAGACCTTAATCAGAGACTTGGTATAGTCTGAGAGTTCTGGCCAAAGCATAAAAGATGGATTGATGGGGAAACTAGTTGGGAGGTGTCTGAGTTTCCTAGAGCTGCCATAAAAAATTATCGTAAAATTGGTTATTTAAACAGAAAGAACTTAATCAAAGTATCATCCCAGCAGTACTCCTCCTGAAGGCTTTAGGGGAGCATCTTCTTTGCCTTTTCCAGCTGCAAGTGGCCCCTGGCATTGTTAGGCTTGTGGCTGCCTCACTCCAATCTCTGTCCCCATCTTCACATGGCCTGCTTCCCTGTGTGTGTGTCCGTGTCTATCTCTTATAGGACTCTCTCATCAGATTTAAGGTCCACCCTAATCCAATATGACCTTATCTCAATCCTTACCTTAGGTACATCTGCGAAGAACCTATTTCCAAGATGGTAAAATTCCGAGGTTCTGGGTGGATTTGCATTTTTATGAGACACTATTCAACCCACTATGGGAGGCCATAACAGTAACACAAGCAGGGGATGATAAGATCCGAGATAAAACAGGGCAGAGGAAATGAAGAGGTAGGCAGGAGGTCACAGTAAAACAAAGTCATGGTTAGCTGAAGTGGAGGAAGAAATGAAATTAGGAATTGAGGACAACCCCAGTGTTTCTGGTTGGAGAAAGCAGTCTTGTTTCAGTAGCACTGATGGAGATAGAAATGATACAAGTAAGAATGGATTTGAGAGATAGATTTGGATGTGTAGAGTGTGTGAATGTGTTCATTATTGCACAAAGTAGTGCTTTGAGTGAGGCTATTCTCAAGGGAAAAGAAAAAGTTTTAAAATGACTTAGATGGTTGGGTGGGTGGTAATGTCATTAACTGTGAATGGATGAATAATGAAGTAAAGACTTTTTTGGAAGAAAATAAGGTTAATATTAAAAACCTTACACTTGAAGGACATGTGGTATGTGCAAGGAAAGAAGCATAGCACAAAAAAAGGAAATATGCATTCAGTATTCTAAGAACTGACAATATTTAGCAGTTTGACAGCAAAGAGCATATGTCTTACAGGAAACTAAGACATGTAGAAAGGAACAACGAGGGAATAGTGTCAGTTAAGTTAAGAAAGGAGTCTCAATAAGGGAAGGTTGGTAATTAAAGACTTCAAGAAAGACATAAAATGGGACAATCACATTGCATGTTATTAGGGATCATTTGTCTTTGACAAAGTAGCTGAATTATAGCTTAGTGTCCATGCCATGCTGCAGGTGGATGGAGAGTAAGCAAAGATCTAATAAGTAAAGATACAAAATACTGTTAAGTGAGAAATCAAGTTGTTAAAAGAATTTATACAGCAAGATCCCAAATAAAAAAAAAACATGTATATATATATATATATATATATACACACACATGTATATATATACACACATGTATATACACACACATATATGTGTGTGCCTATATATATATAAAACTTGATTTATATATATATGGGCAAAGACTATAAAGATGTCAAAAATAAAAATTAGTAACACATAGTTTTATTTACAAGTGCCTACTACCATAAGTGCTTTACATGCACTTCCATTAACCTGTTAAATGTTCACAGCAATTCCGTTATCATACATTTTGCACAAAGGGAAAAAAAGGTACAGTGAGGTAAGCTTACTTGACCAAAGTTACACAACTGGTACGTGATGACACCAGAATTTGAAATCAGAGTCTAATTCTAGACACTGCTCACCTAAGCCTCCATCGTTCTAGCATTTGTCTCTAGGAGGTAGGATTATGAATGGCATTCATTTCTCTTTTTATAACTCTTAAACATTTTGCCAAATTTTCTATATTTGTTTTGTAATAGATGATCGAAGTAATACAAATATATTTTTATGGCGTTTTTGCATGCACATCTTTCAAAGAAATGGAGAGAAGAGAAAATTATAGTGATTTGATGAGTAACATTAAAGAAAAGTTATTGATTTTTTTCACTTTTTCTTAGGGATGACATCTGTTTGAAAGCTAAAGATAGAGTCAGCAGAGATAGGGAAAACGAAGATACAACAAAGAAAAGGTAGAAGATGGGTTTTGGTAAGTTAGTCGCGGTGTTTACATAGGACCAACGTGAAAGAACACCCTAGGCCGACTGGCCGAGTTCAGAGAGGCATGGAGTATGCAATTGGCCAGTTGTGTGGGTGGAACATGAGGAATCAGAGTCTAAGCATGAGAGAGGAAACGAAAGAAATGGGTGGCCAGGCGTA
The DNA here is from genome assembly GCF_009761245.1 of Sapajus apella. NCBI lineage: Eukaryota > Metazoa > Chordata > Mammalia > Primates > Cebidae > Sapajus > Sapajus apella. The sequence continues at coordinate 50,369,791 of NW_022436942.1, forward strand.
GTGGCTCATGCTTGTAATCCCAACACTTTGGGGAGGTTGAGGCCTTGTGGTCAAGAGTTCAAGACCAACCTGGCCAACATGGTGAAACCCTGTCTCTACTAAAAATACAAAGATTAGCTGGGCATAGTGGCACACACCTGTGATTCCAGCTACTCAGGAGGCTGAGACTGAAGAATCACTTGAATCCAGAAAGCAAAAGTTACAGAAAAGAAGGAAAGGAAGGGGAAACAAGCCTTGGAAAGGAAAAATGACAGCGTCACAAGAAAGGAGCCGAGTGAAGTTAGTCTAAGACACAAATTTTGAGATTGAGGGAATCACAATTAAGGAAATTATTATTCTGCACATCTATTTTTGTCAGAGGAGTATATCAGTTTTAAGATCCTTTGATAAAATTGTAGGGGGCTGTGGTTTGACTGAAGATAAATGAGAGATAGAATTTGGAAAACCCTTGGGTAGGATGGGTAAGTGAGGTGCTTGGGAATGCATATCTGTGTTGCCAAGCGGTAAAAAGTGTCCATTCTTCCCACTGAAAGAATGATTTGTTTTACTTCCACATAGATTTCCCTACCAGACTTTGAGTTCTCTCAAAGTATAAATGCTTTTTCATCCCTTGGGCTCTACGTTCAAAGCACCATCTGGAACAAGGCAGTTACCATTAATTGTATAACCATGATGTGAAGTTTTTCCTACCATTATTAATTTCTGGATGAAATGGAGCACAGAAATAGCAGTGTCTCAGTTCCCTGGTTCTTGCTCTCACCTGCTAAATAGGATGTCTCTGTCAAAGTCATGGCACTCTTGAAGACCCCCAGAAAAGTAGGTGTGATGCTTACAGAAGATTCAAGTTAAATATGTGTAGAGGAAGAAACAGCCCTAACACTGTTGTCAAGGCAGAAGGCCAAGCTCGTGTTTCTTAGTACTTTGATAACCTAATATGTCTGAAAACCTATTCAACAGGCTGACTGGCCTAATTGCTAGTCTATTACTTTTCCACTGTGTGCCATAGAATCATTTTCAAGGAAACTTGTCCAACTTTATCTGACTTCACTGCCACCAGCATGTCTAGAAATTGTTGAGAGGACCAAAATAATGTTTCGTGGCAAGGCTGATTGGACATGAAGTCAAAACAGATGACTTTAATTTTTTCCCTTATTTTGTCCACTCAATGCCAAACAACCAATACATCTGATTGTGGCAGGAATTAGGGGCACTGGGCAGAGGAAGTGAGGAGCAGGCATCAGCCAAACAGTTTATATTAGTTTGCTCTTGCATTGCTATAAAGAAATACCCAAGAACGGGTAATTTATAAAGAAAAGAGGTTTCATTGCCTCACGGGTCTTCAGGCTGTATGGAAAGCATGGCTGGGGAGGCCTCAAGGAACTTACAATTGTGAAGGAAGGTGAAGGGAAGCAGGCACGTCTTACATGGCTGGCGCAGGAGCAAGAGAATTAAGGAGGAGGTGCCACACACTTTTAAACCACCAGATCTTGTGATAACTCATATATGATCAGGAGAACAGCAAGGGGGATATTTGCCCCCATGATCCAATCACCTCCCACCAGGCCCCTCCTCTAATATTGGAGATTACAATTTGACATGGAATTTGGGCAGGGATATAAATCCAAACAATATCGTAGTTTCATTGGCATTTTCTTTAACTAAATAAGTAAAATCAATAATTAAATTACTGTTGTATATTTTAGAATGGATGCTTAAGTTAAGAAGAAAAGGGAATTCTAGATATTCTGCACCATGTAGCTTAGTTTCTTTAAAAGGCAATTGTAAGATCAACATCTACTTAAACTTTACAATTTACTGAGCAATGTGAAATTCTACATGGAGATTAAGGTTTCTTTATTAGCATATGGCCACAAAAGCTTTCTGCTAATAAGGGTTTATTAAATGTGACTTATTTGAATTTGTAGCCAGGACTCTGATCCTAAACTGTAAGCCCACAAGGAAAGCGCTAGAAAAGACGTTCCAATTAAACATGCCACATCAAGAGTGTGTCACAATGCCCCTCCAGGAATGCTTGCTTCTAGGGCTTGTGAGATCCCAGAGATAACAGGGGCTTCTGCGTATGCACTATGCCTTCATCAGTTGCATATGATTTAGTCTCCAAAAACAATTACATTTTTAGAAGTTACAATATCCCTTTGGCAATAAAGATATTTTCCAAAACAATGTGCAGAGACCTTGGGCACTGATTTATGTCTCTTTTCTTTCAAAAAGGCTGGTGTGGGAAAGTGGGAGTGGGCTGAGGGTAGAGAGTTTAACTTTAGAAATGTACCCAATTCCCAGTTGCCACATTAGTTTTCTTCACAGTCTCAATTTCCGTGACCAGTCGTAAAAGGTACAGTCAACGTGTCCTAAATAACAAATGCTGCGAACATTTATTATACCTCGTTTTTTAAATTATGAAAATGGCAAGTACATAAAATTTTCCACGCAAGTGCTTCTGTGATTTACTTCTTGAGCATCCTGAGCTAAATAGGCACTGAATGGGTTCTATTGCTGAGTTACACACATCAACATTTAATTAAGTCTCTGACCTAACATCCCCCTGGTTTCATTGATTAGGGAAGTCACGGGTGAGCCACGTCATTCTCAGGAGGTCTATGCAATTGTGAATTCTGAGCAGTCTCTCTCTATTTTTTGTTTTTTTTGCCTGACTGTTCTTTTAAAGACTCGTTAGATTATTATGAGTGTTAGAGCTGTGCTAATCTTTTTCCAAGAAATGAACTTTTAAAATTGCGCATTTTTTAAAGTGACTTCTGGAGTTGCCATGGCAGCTTCATTATAATACGCAGAGATGAACATTATCACAGCTATGCCCGATCAATCCAGGGTTGTCAGGAAATGAGAATTCTGCATAAAGTGCATTCTCCGGTAGGGTTTATAAAACTTGCCAGATAAAAAGTGGACACTTTTGGTTTAACAGTTTTACATGAAAAGCTTTCTATCATGTACTGTGGTCAGTTCTGCTTCCTTCCAAATGCATTCTTGATGATTCAAGGTCTCCGTTATCAATAACTTACTGTATTTAGAGGCATACCCAGTGCTGTTGGGTTTTTGGCTCCTTTTTTGGACTCAGTTTGCCAGCCGCTTATAATAAACAGGGACATGAAGGATCATTTAAGACCCCACAAGAGTAGTTTAGGCCCCCACCTTCTAGCAAGGATAGATTTATACTGATACGCTAGCTACACAGTGCAGGTGTCTTGTGTCTTGCTGGGAGCTTGGCACCCAGAAATGGCAGATGGGTACTGAGATGCAACGTAATTGATTCCTGGGTCATTTTTCTAGAAGCGAAACTGTAATTTTGTACTGGCTTCTAGCTCTCGTAGTCTAAAGATATTCACCACTCCTTGCCTCTCCTTAGATTTACCATGTGCTGATGGACTATCACTTAACTGCCGTTTAAAGGGACTGTAGTTCCTTACATAGAAATTTCTACGGCTCTGAACTAGGGGCTAGGACTCAACATTCATGTGACGCTTAAGGTAAAGGGTCCACTTAACATTTATAGGCTTCAATTTTCTCTAAAATAATGTTACTAAGACAAAATGTGATTATACATGTGGAATATATAGTGCAATCTCTAACTCACAGGAAGAATTCAAAAAATTAAAACAATCATATGTGTAAAACTTGATAGAGGTTGTGGATAAAATGATTAGTAAAAAGTTTTAGTGTATAGGCTATGCTAGGGTCTTGAAGTTTTATTTTGGTGTCAGCATCAAGCTGCCACAAAATGACTATTGACCTGTCTAGGTGGCATCTTTGTGATGTTTGCTGGACTGTACAAACTGTGCTAGTAAGAAATTAGTTTATTTCATCTTATAAACATTTTTAGTGCAATTAGAGATTGCAGGTGTCTAACAGAGTGCATTGAGCACAAATTGTGGTGTTGGCTTAGTAAAGGGATTGTGACTTTGACTTCAGAGACAGCCAAGTTCAGTTCTTGCTTCAACTGTTAAAACAAGTCCCTAACCTTGGGACCTGGCTCTTATAATCTCAGATCCTCTCTTTTCTTATCTTTAAAGTAAGGATGATAATACCTTCTTCTAGGATTAGAAAAGATAATAAAGTTTTATACATAATAAGCACATAATAAAGTTATTGTAATTGATTTAGTTTCTAGAGGTAATTATTATACATTTAAAATAAGAATGTACTTAATGTGCATTCCGGTGCCACAGAAAAATAAAATATGAGTTCACATGTTGCTGAATACATGGGTCACTATAAAGACTGATCGTGGACTGAGATGGGAGGATTGCTTGAGCCCAGGAATTTGAGACTGCAGTAAGCCAAGATTATGTCACTTGGCACTTAAGAAAGAGTGCCAAAAATTGTAAATACATAGAAGAGACTGACATCCATCATCCACTGGCCAAAAGAATCAAGCCTTCCCCTGCCTCCCTGCCTTCTCCTGCCTTTCTCGTTTCCTTCAATTTTCCCTCCAAACTGATCTTAAAATTGCAACCAACCCTGCTCTATGGCTCTTATCACTTCCAACCTAATATGCAATTTACTTTTCCTTTTGGTATTTATTTTCCGTGTTCTCCCCACAAGCATGTACATTCCACAAGAACAGAGATTTTCATTCACTGATGTATCTCAAATATCTAAAGCAGTGCCTGGTATGAATAATATTTATTGAAGAAAGAAATAAAGTTTTAGTATTGCTTTGCAAAGATTCTATTTTGAAAAAAGCAAAAAATTATTTTTGGACTGAATTAATAAAAGTTATTTAAGACATTTTAACTAATGATAAATTATCAGTTTAAATATAGTAAACTAAAACAAACAAAGCCTTTTTCATTGTTTCGAGCTCTTGATTTTGTTTTCAACTAAAACTACTTCTTCTAGTAGAAGAATTATACTCTGTTTTCCTTTGGTCATTCAGCAGTGATGTTTTCTGCACACAGGTCTTCAAATACCTGTGAAGAACATGGTTGTATGTTTTGACTTTTTTTTCAATTAAATTTATTCAAGAACACAGTTTTTCATACTTTTCCTGCTCAAAGAATAAACTTGAAGTTCTATAATCTTTTTTTTTTTTTTTTTTTTTTTTTTTGAGACAGGATTTTGCTCTGTCTCTCAGGCTGGAGTGCAGTGACATTGACTCACTGAAGCCTCAAACTCCTGGGCTCAAGCAATCCTCCCATCTCAGCCTCCCAAGTACTGGGACTATAGGCATGTGCCACCATGCCTGGCTAATTTTTTGCATTTTTTTTTTTTTTTTTTTTGTAGAGATGAGAGTCTTACTCTGCTGTCTACTCTGGTCCCAAACTCCTGGGCTCAAGCAGTTCTCCCAACCTCAGCCTCCCTAGTAGCTGGGACTGCTTGTGGGAGCCACCATGCCCAGCTAATTTTTGTATGTTTTGTAGAGATAGGGTTTCATCATATTACCTAGACTGGTCTTGAGCTCCTGGGTTCAAACAATCCTCCCACCTCTGCCTCCCAAAGTGCTGAGATTACAGGTGTGAGTCACCGTGACCAGCAGAGATCTTTAATCTTGAGGACTGTAAATACCTTTGATAGCTGGCCTTCATTGGATAGTGGTGCATTTTAAAGAATGAAACATTTAGTATCTCTACATAGCTTCACAGATGACCTACACTAGGGTTTCTTAAAATAATGTCTGCTAGTTTCTCCTTATCTAGTGCTTGGTTTCACTTTCCAAGGCTTCAGTTACCTATAATTAACCATGGTCCAAAAATATTAAATGGAAAACTCAGAAATAAACAAGTCATATGTTTTAAACTGCATGCCATTCTAAGGAGCTGATGAAATCTCCCAACATCTCCACTCCAACTTGCTGGGACATGACTCACCCCTTGTCCAGGTATCCATTTTGTAGTCACCACTTGCCCATTAGTCACTAGCCACCATCTCCGTTATCAGACTGACTGTTGATGTATCTCAGTGTTTGTGTTCAAGTAATTCTTATTTTACTTTTATTGCAATATGTTGTTACAATTTTCCTATTGTATTACTAGTTATTGCTGTTAATCTCTCATGTGCCTAATTTATAAATTCAATTTTATCCTAGATATGTAGGAAAAATAGTATATATAGAATTTGGTACCATTTGAGGTTTCAGGCATCCACTAGGGGTCTTGAAACATATCTTCCAAGAACAGGAGGAATAATGTACATGCAAATCACCTGGGAATATTATTAAATGTACTTTGCAAATAGGGAGATCTGGGGTATTTCTAGTCAGTTCCCACTTGATGCTGGTGCTACTGGTTCAAAAAACACCTTTTGAGTAGCAAGAGCCCAGATTACGATTTCTTATTTACATTAGACTGTTTCCTCCTCAGCTGAATTTCAATTTGATTTCTCAAAGGGCATCAGGGAAAGAACTTACACACTTACCTTTCATAGTTTAAAACTCAAGTCTGGTAACATTTTTACTCAATGATATTAAGTATAGATTTCAAGCTTGCATACAGTAGCATTTACTATAACACAGGAGAATGTTATGTTTTAGGAATAATCTAAGGACAGGTGTAGATGTTATTTTTTAAGGAGATTCAAATTTAGCACTGTAATGAACCTCACTGAAAAAGTAAAGCAGGAAATGGCAGATTTGTTTTGATAGAGACCAAGAATTTTAAGTGTGTGTTGGCTTTACACTGTCTTTGAAACTGTGCTATCAAAACACAGGATCCAGGAAATGAGCCCAGCCAAGTGATTCCACTCTCTAAAGATGTCAAAGTTGGTTCTCTGCAATATCCAAACGTTCCTCTTTTGGAAGTGAAATGAGGAAAAGCCAATATAATTTCTAGCTGAGTAAACCAAGAGTGCTTTATTCTCTTGCAAATCAGTTACAGTCCCTTAAATAAAAGGATCCTTCCTCCTGAAAGCAACTGAAAGTGACATCTCTTTAGCTGAGGCTTTGTTTTCTCTGAAAATGAGCAGAGAGACTAATTAAATTAATTTTTCTTTGTTCCTTTAAGAAAAATAAACTTAGAGAACTGGAGAATATGGGTGTGTATGTGAAAGACAGTGACTAGTTATGATGCCCAGGCACGTCATAGTTTCTTGTTTTGACTCAAGAATGATAAAACAGTAATTGCTTTGACCCACTGCCCTGTGGTGGGCTGATATGAGTTTGCCTTTGGTCACTGGAAGATCAAGGTCTGACTTTCTGCTGACCAAGCATCTTCCTAGCTATTAGTCACTGTCTTCACTTATAATTCTCTTTTATGACTCACTGTAGCCCTCAGATTTGGGCTGGGCAAAACTGAAGTTCTTACTTAATTATACCTGATGCAATAAAAATGGGAACAAACACGTCACATTCTCCTTTTCTTAAAAATTTTAGTAACATCACTGTGACTAGAGCAGTTAGAGAAACTTAAAGCAGAAAATAAGAAAATCATGGATTAATTTGGGATTTTGATGTGGCAGAGTGAGAGTTTATAAGGTTATACCACTGACACCGAAGCATTTGCCTTTGAAAATGGGTAAACTGAGCTTAAAATTTTCATGAGACAAATTAGACGTATTTGAGAAACTCAGTATCTCATAATTTTCCCTTCAGAAAACATCTGTTTTCTGAAGGAAAGCTGGCAAACCACATTACAACTAGAAGCTGAGACCATTTATAGTGAAGTCAACCTCAGTAATGTAACATTCTAAAGCAGGAATTCTTTACCTAAGAATCATTCCTAATATCCTCTGAAATCATGGAAAACACTGGTATAATTTACTAGTAGAGGGTACATTAACTTTAATCTTTGTCAAATGGTTCTGTGATTCTTCCAATGGGTGAGTAACCATTTCACTAGTGTCTATCAGCATTTAATACATTCGTGACTTTGAGCTAAATATCTCATTTCCAGGGATTAATCCTACATAAATATTTATCCTTGTGAATAAGATATTTAAAAATATTATGGCATGTTTGTATTATGAAAAACTCTACTAATATTAAAAATAATAAAACTTAAATGGAAACTAAGATGTATTAACTTGAGTCATTTTTTTATCAGATAATCAATTAAGCATCTATAATTTACTAGGCACTGTGTTTGGTACTAGAAATAAAAGTAAGCAAATACTGACCCTCCTTTATTTTTATGATACTTGAAGTCTACAGGAGACTGATATGTATTTACAATATGTAAATAAAAATATATGCTAGTTATTGCTTTCGGGTGTTTATTTATATATACATATCAAAACTCTGGAAGAACATATATCAAGAAACAAGATTTAAAATCTGGGACTTGGAAAGGAGATGAGGAGAGATTTTTAGTTTTTTCTTCTATTCTGTTTAAATTTTATTAAAAATAATATGTTACTTTTGTAATACCTCATTGCTTATTTTAAACATTTGTTAAACTCTGGGCTGAGGTGGGGGAATGTACATTAAACTGAGTGTTGGCTCTGGTTGTACAGTCTCCACAGGGTAACCAACCAACACATAGGTTTCAGGTTTTGGGGGGTTTTTTTAATGAGTTTTTTGACTGAATTTAAACCAGTTAAATTACATTTTGTAATTTAAGATAATTTTGTCCACTGGATCCTTTTTCTGTTCTGGTATAGCAGTGACTACACACAAAACCCCTGATCTTCAAGAATATGGCTGACATATCAGATAGTTTATGAATCCACAGTGTCATTTGGTGTGCAAAACACTGACCTCAACCCTTAAAGAATAATCTGTTATTTGGGTTAAATCTGCAAGTGCTTTATTTACTCTCTAACCACCAACATATGCCCTTGAAGAACTTTTCTGGTATTATTTTTTTTACCCTCTAAAAGCTCAGGCCTTGATGCTTGAGTATTATTTATGTCACATCTTATTCATGAAAGTCTTTGTGTGGAGGCCTCCAAAGATATTGTGCCTATTTTGTGATTTTGTTTATACATTATTCCATGAAAGCAAAATATATGCCTTTGGCTGAGACCATTGAGAGCCAAGATAGGGGAGCTGGAGTAGAAGGTTCCATGAATGGTATTTGAGCATTATTTAAAAAAAAAATCATATGGAAAGCAGATTAAAAATGACTCTTGCATGTTACTTTAGACATAGAGACCCCTAACATTCATTGCTTCCTAATTTTTCTCTCCTTCTGGGGATATAATTGTGTCACACTTTCTAGCCACCTTGTAGTTGAATGGGCCCACATGCTGGTGATGGCCAATGGACTGTGTATAAACTTATGTGCATGAATTCTGAACCAAACTCTTAACAGAGGAAATCCTTCCATCACACCTTCTCCCCTTCTCCCTTCCCTGGTGAATCTGAAAGCCACACTACAGCCAGAGTGTGTAGCCATAAGGTGGAGCTATCCAATAGCTCCTTTGTTAGCCTTACATCTTTGAGTAGAGGAGCTTCATGGATACTAGCCACCTTAGAGAGTAGCCTGCATCATAACCATAAGAAATAGGGCTGTGTTATGTTTATAGCAGAGACTTCAGTGCTGTTTTTCCCTGAAGCATAATCCAGCCTTTTCTAACTAACACGTCTGTGTCCCCATGAAATTTCCATTACTTTTAATTTAATTTTGTTTAAAATATGGCTTTTAAGAGTCTGATATGTACTAGGTACTATGTTTGGTTCTAGAAATACAAGGATAAAAAATCTCTAAGCTGCAGGAACATTTGTATTAGAACCACCTGAAATGCTGCTAAAAACAAAAATGTGTCACCTAATTCAGACTTACTAGAAGAGAATGTCCACACATAGGAACCTAAAAAAAGTACCTCAGGTAAATCTTGGGTACTGTCATGTTTGGGATGGATCTAATGGTAAATCAGAGCACAGAGGTTATTTTGATTTACTCCTATGGATATGAAGGTAAAGGGTTGTAGCTATAGCAACTTTATGGTAATTATAAGACACCTGCTGGATTTTGCATAACAGATTGAACCATGATGGTACTATTCAGCCAAATGTTCTGGGCAGGACTATTTCAATGACTGTAGAAAGACAACTTGACTTAAAACGAAAGTCATATCCCCATTATCAAAATCAAAGAAAGAATTAAAGAGATTTCACTGTAATAAACCTCTGATTAAAACTAATGTCTTTTAAACCAGTGGCTTTTAAGCAGTTATAAGTTTATAATCTTAATTTATAAATGTATACATTTTAAACACCAAAAACAGGGTTGTGGTCAATGGCTGGGTTGGTAATACATATTTTAAAAGGATTTCTTCCAAGGTGAATTAAAGACTTAAATGTAAAACCCCAAACTATGAAAACTCTAGAAGAAAATCTAGGCAAAACCATTCAAGAAACAGGCATGAGAAATGCTTTCATGATGAAAACACCAAAAGCAACTGCAACAAAAACGAAAATTGATAAGGAATCTAATTAAACTAAAGAGCTTCTGCACAGCCAAAAAACTACCACAGTGAACAGACAACCTACAGAATAAGAGAAAAATTTTGTAATCTATTCATCTGAAAAGATCTAATATCCAGAGTCTGCAAAGAACTTAAACAAATCAACAAGCAAAAAAAAAAAAAAAAAATCCCATTATAAAATGGGCAAAGGACATGAATACTTTTCAAAAGAAGATATACATGCAGCCAACAAACATGAAAAAAAGCTCAACATTATTGATCATTGGAGAAATGCAAATCAAAACCACAAGTGAGATGCCATCTCATGCCAGTTAAAATGGCTACGATTAAAAAGACAGATGCTCATGAGGTTGCGGAGAAAAAGGAACACTTCTACACTGTTGGTGGGAGTGTAAATCAGTTCAACCATTGTGAAAAACAGTGTGGTGATTCCTCAAAGACCTAGAGGCAGAAACATTATTTGACCCAGCAATCCCATTACTGGGTATATACCCAAAGGAATATAAATCATTCTATTTTAAAGATACATCCACACATATGTTCATTGCAGCACCATTCACAATAGCAAATACATGGAATCAACCTATATGCCCATCAATAAGAGGCTACATAAAGAAAATGTGGTACATATACATCATGGTACATATGCAGCCATAAAAAGTAACAAGATCATGTCCTTTGCATGGATATAGATGGAGCTGGAAGCCATTATCCTCAGCAAACTAATGCAGAAACAGAAAACCAAAGACTGCATGTTCTCACTTATAAGTGGAAGCTGAATGATGAGAACGCATGCACACGTGGTGGACAACACCACACATTGGAGCCTGCTGGGGATTGGGGGAGGGAGAGCATCCAGAAGAATAGGTAATGAATGCTGGGCTTAATACCTAGGTGATGGGATAATTTGTGCCACAAACCACCATGGCACACATTTACCTACGCAGCAAACCTGCACATCCTGCACATGTACCCCTGAACTTAAAAGTTGAAGAAGAATAAAAGCTTCTTGAATCTGGCTTTGAGTTGGAAACTAGAAGCCATTCGATTTTAAAAAGCTGCATATTTTTAAAAATTGAAACAAAAGAAAGTCTTTTTCTTCTAGCAAGAATATTTAAACCATGACAAATGTTCTTGTGCGTCTTCCTCTGAATATTATTGTTATGAACTTTCAACACATTCATGCCTTTATTCTAGTACAGATCCAAAGAGAAGGCACTTTGCAGATCAATAAGTAATTATCATATACAGAATTTATTTGTACCATTCCCATCACTTAGCTGTCTGCAGTCTGTCAACTGCATTTTGGTAGAATTTAGAATTTGAATGAACATAATTGCAGATAGGTTATCATGACCCAGAAAGGGTTTTCTGAGCTGGGAAAGCTCTCTTTTTACCATCCCGATGACAGCAGAAACTGGAATTATCTAGAAGATAAACAAAAATTTAGTTCAACCGCCTCCATCTCCTCAACTACTGTATATTGATTTTCTGTCAAGAAGATGTACAACTCTTGGAGCATGTTCCCTGTATTCTTATTTATGTATATATTTATTTATTCATTCATCTATTTTGTGGTGGGGTAGCCATGGTTACCAAGCTGAATAAGCTTCTCAAGCATTAAAATGTACCAAAGTATTACAATGTGTACCTAATACAGAGCAAGATACTCCTTTAAAAATAAAAAATTAAAAGCGTTATTTCTGGGGGTAGATGGGGCTAGGTAGTTCCTGCCTGCTGTTAACATTATGCAGGTGTAAATATTCGTATCAACAAATCACTTGAAAAATGAAGCTTTAGAATTAGTCAGGATTCCACGGTGGGTATACTATATTACAGGTATAGTCCAGTGGAAATATGTCAAAAAATTATATACTGCCACTGATATGGTTTGGCTGTCTGTACCCACCCAAACTTCATCTCGAATTATAATCCCCACATGCCAAGGTGGGGACCTGTAATTCCCACATGTCAAGGGAGAAAGGTGATTGGATCATGGAGGCAGTTTTTGCCATGTTATTCTCGTGATAGTGAGTTCTCAAGAGATCTGACAGTTTTATAAGTGTTTGGAAGTTCCTCCTTCTTTCCTCTTTTTTTCTGTTGCCTTGTGAAGAAGTTCCCTGCTTTCCCTTCCACCATGATTGTAAGTTTCTTGAGGCCTTCCCAGCCATGCAAAACTGTGAGTCAATTTTCCTTTATAAATTACCCAGCCTCAGGGAAGTTCTTTATAGGAGTGTGAAAATGGACTAATATAGCCACCTAAATTCCATCTGATATTCCCTCATACCATTTGATTTTCAAGTTCACAAGAGAGACAGAGCTAGAGAGAGATGGTCACAGCTCCACATTCCTAGGGACAATAGCAAGACAATAATTTATTAAATTTTAAAAGTAAGTTAATAGCAAAACAATCATTTAATTCAGAGCTCTAAGCATCGTAGATTTACGGTGCCTATTTATATAGTAAAGACTCTTCCTGTAGAATTGACACAGGTTTTCTAAATTTATTAACTGTTTTTCATATCATGTATTAACTTCTCATTAATGCATGAAAAGTAAGGCCTGAGTAGCTTTCCTGCCTCATCTCGCACCACTCTGCACCTTATAATATAGGTCATAGAAACACTTCTCTCAATCTGTACAGTTTTTGCATATTCTGCCTTTATAATCTGGATTTTGTTTTGTTTTGTTTTGCTCTTTTCCCTTACATTTCTGCTGCAGCTTTGATGAATGAAACCTTCCTTACCTGTAGTCCAGGCTACAGTATAGCTGTCACTTTGCCAGGGAAGATTCCCCTAACATTCCAATTACACGCACCTGTGCCTGGTTCGCCACTGACTTCTGCTCTTCTGTCCTAGCTAAAATCACTCTTCATTATAATTATAATTATGTGCTTAATAATTTCCCTTTCCTGTTGAATGATAGCCTCCTTAGACCTGCATGCTCTGGTATCTTCGTCCATGCTTTAGCTCCAGCATCTTGTGTGGTTATTGGCATATCTTAAGTACTAAATAAATATTTATTGAATTGAAATGAATGTCCAGAACCAATGGTTTGAATAAATGTTCTTGGGGCTTTTAGACTAACAGAGCCACAAATTCTCAGGAAATTATTGTGCTTTGGACCTATGTAAGTTATATTAGATCAAATAAATTATTTTATTTTGTTTTATTTCACCTTATTTTATTTTTATCTGTACCTATCTTGAGGTCACAGTGTAGTTCATCTGCTAAAGCTAGACGTTTTAGACTTTGGGAATTGCAATGCCTTGTTTGACTTTGTGTAATTCTATCACATGCTCATCTCTCCCTAAAAATGCCACACAATGTTGATTTCACACTTACATTTAAATATAATTTTGCACAGATATGTTTATATACTACATCTGAGAACTTCTCTACCCTCAAATTACTTTGAGCGCCACTAGAATGTTTCCAAGTGACCAGTAGACTTAAGGCCAATTCCTAATTCTAACTCTGGTTCTAACATCCAGAGAAAGTAAATTTTGTTACAAGCTAGGTGACTCTCTAAAGATATTTAAAAAAAAAAAAAAAAAAAAAAAAGCTTTCCAAATCACACTATTCAAACAAAAGGCAGGAAGCGTCATTTACATTAGTATAATCAAATTAACTGATATTTCCTAAATATGTTAATAGCATTGCTATAGAACCACGTATGGCTGATGTCCTGCCCAGGCTTTATTTTAAGGTTTTGTAACTCACATTCTCAAAAAGTATATTGGTACTTTGGTTTCTCTGGACCATGTTTGATACTGACCCATCTCATAGATGAACTTATTTATTCTCTCAATTAATATATTTGAACCATGGCTGATCATGGTGCTAGGTGTTTGGTGCAAAGGCTGCTCATCTCTTAGAATTACAGCGTAGATGCCGGGCGCAGTGGCTGATGCCTGTAATCCCAGCACTTTGGAGGCCAAGGTGGGCAGATCACAAGTTCAGAAGATCAGGACCATCCTGGCTAACACGGCGAACCCCTGTCTCTACTAAAAACGCAAAAAATTAGCCGGATGTGGTGGCACACACCTGTAGTCCCAGCTACTTGGGAGGCTGAGGCAGGAGAATCACTTTAACCTGAGAGGCGGAGGTTGCAGTGAGCCAAGATCATGCCACTGCACTATAGCTTGGATGACAGAGCAAGACTCTATCTCAAAAAAAAAAAAAGATGCAACTCTAGAGATTTGCAAAAGAGAGAAGCTGTAGCTATAAGTGAAATTGGCATGGGTAAAAGAGAGTTGACACAACTGGAATTCTTAGATTGCAATTATAAAACAACAGTGTGTCCTTTAGCAAGGAGAAAAGCAGTGCAAGTATTTGCAAGTCAGTAGAAACTTTCTACTTTTGGAATGGACTTTTTAGTGCTTTCCAGTAGTAATATCTACATGTTTGTCTTGGCATGATGAGAGCTATTTTCTAGATAATTTTGATAGGGCTTAGAGAAAGAGATGATGTTTCCTGTGGACTATCTGGAGCCCCAATCTCGTAACTGCATGTGAAAATCAAATTGACTCAAAACCAGAATAAGAAAACAACGAGAGTATCAAATTTAGAACAGAACAGAATTTAGAACAACTCGATAGTATAATTTAGAAGAATGTGAGTAAAATAAGTTAAAAATAAAATGCATTAAATTATTCAGAGTGGCTATATGAGTGGTGAAATTATTAGTCACTTCTTCTTACTGCTTTTATAAATTTTCAAAATTTTGTACAGTGCTCAGGACATACATTTTAAATAAAATTTACCTTTTTCAACTATAAAATTGAAAAATGCATTAATTTTATAATTGCAAAAATATATAATACTTTGTTTTTAATATATAGTGAATTATATATATGTGTGTGTATATATAAATATATATAAATATATTTCCACACATATATAAATACACACACACACACACACACACATATATATATATATATATATGTATATAATGAATATATATAATGAATGAATTGTTTAGATCAGTGGTCCTCAACCTTTTTGGCACCATTTCGTGGAAGACAATTTTTCATGGATGGGGTGGTGGAGGAGGGATATTTTGGGGATGAAACTGTTCCTCTCAGATCATCTGGTGTTAGTTAAATTCTCATAGGGAGTGTGCAACCTAGATCTCTCACATGCGAGGTATACAATAGAGCTCTCGCTCCTATGAGAATCTAATGCCACCACTTACCCGACAGGAGGCGGATCTCAGGCAAGCAATGGGGAATGGCTGTAAATACAGATGAAGCTTCGCTCACTTGTCCCGATGCTCACCTCCTGCTTTGCAATCCCGTTCCTAACAGGCCACAGACTGGTGCTGCTTTGTGGCCTGGGGGTTGAGGACCCCTGGTTTAGATTAAGCATAGAGTATCATCATGACGTGAGGCCTGTCTACACATTCCAGCATAAATGTCCAGAGAACATTCTATAATTGCTTACCTGTCCCCACCAGCCCTGTCCTTACCCGCGCACGCGCACGCGCACACACACACACACACACACACACACACACACAGTCTGGGCCCTGTTAAATCCTAAAAACATCTTTCAATTATCTTCTCCAGCATCTCCACAGCCTTCCCCATAAAACTACCTTTCTCATCTTTCAAACACCCTCTCAGCACATGTAAACACATTCGGAAACGTATAATTTTCACCCATAATAATAAGGCACACTGCTGTTGCTGGTGGTATACAGTGCATTTACGTTATAATCTCACTACGGAAAAACCCATTCATTTAATATAACAATAGGAAATGCCCCTGTGTATTTTCCATATTCATATTTTATTTATTATTATAAGTAGCCTGATGCATATCAGAAATATGAAACGCCATTTGCATTTTCTCTGGATAGGTTTGTGTTTTTCTTGTTACCTTTTAGCTATGCATCAATACATTTTACTAAAAATAAAAGGACAACTGGATGAAAGACAGAATCTCTATACCATCTATGCAAATCTTCTGTGCATCTAAAATTATTCCCCAAAACTATTGTAAAAAATGAGAGGAGAAAAAGAAAAGCAGAGGCAGAATGTGAAGAAGAAAAAAAGCAAGGGAGAAGATGAAGAAAAAGCGAAGGCATGGTTTTTATGTACCAAGAGACAGCAGAACTTATCCACTAATGGTACAATCATTATGTCTGCATTTGTGTGTGTTTGATGGTCTGTAGCAATCAGTTTCAGTACCGAGGTATAGTGTTAATTAGAACATATGCACCTCCGAGTCAATTAAATTTGGTTTATTAATGCATAGTTCAATATTGTTATGTATAGCAGGACACATAAAAGGATTTTAAAATTCTATTTTCTGATGTGGCCTGAATTATTTCAAGGAAACACCCTCTGTCAAGTGAGTAAAAATGAATAATTACGGGACTCCTAAAACCCCACAGTTGGGTGGACTAGACAGCTGCTATTATTAAGCTCTCCAGATTGAAAGTATGGATTCTATCATTACAAGAGCAAAGACAGTGCCATGGTAATTATGAAAACACGGTAGCTTCCATTTTTGCAAAGGTTTTTGATATTTAAAGCCACAAAAGGTGAAGATAGAGAGCTCAATTTCTGTATCCTGTTACTCATTTAGATGAATGCAGTTTTCTACCAATTGTAGTCACAACGGAGCTTGCAATTCCTACGACATTATGATAAGAAAGCACCGATTTGAGCAAGAAATTAAATGATAATAAACATAGTGTAGACTCAGTGGGGGTGATATTGTTTAATGTCAGTAGTGATTGAAACTACCTTCTAGATGACTGAAGCTTTGTTGGCTTCATCTGTTTATATCAATTTCTTCTTTTCAAAGGCCATTATCCTAAATTGCATGTTATATAACTTGTGCTGCCTCCCTCCAGCCCACAGCAGCACTTCTAAAGCAACTTGATGATGCATATTGCAGAAAAAAATATCTTTCCTGGACTCAGCATCCAAGGAGATTACAATCTTGAGACTGTAACGGGAATGGATTAAACTTTGTACAATTCCCTTTTGTCACATGAATTGAATCCCATTGTGCTATTTTCTATACTCCTTTCACTCTTTGTCACAAAAATGATCTATGAAAGTGTTAGCACTGCTTAAGCAACCCTGGCCTGGTCAGAATCTTACAGTTTGATTGGCTCTGAATTTTCCTTCCCTGAGAAAACAAAGCAAGAAGACTGGGACAAACCCACCCAACAAATGACAGAACATGAAAAAGGTCATTGTCCTCTGGCTCAGGCAGGCTTAATAAGGACATTTAATGATCTTCATGTTCATCTCATGCAAAACAAAAAAATTTGAAGGGGAAGGGGAAATGTTCCAACGTAAATCCAATCTTGTGACAGCAATTGCACACTTCTGCAAGAGGGAAAATGAAACAGTACAAAGGTCCTTCATTCTCAACGCAGCTACAGGTTTTCAGATTCCAATCACAGAATCTTTCTCAGATGTCAGACTTCACATGTTTTCTTACCTCCTAGGTTAACATGGAGTCATTCAAATCTTGGTGGGGTTCACAGACTTTGATGCTGCCTTGAATTGACCAATATCAACAGAGAATATACAAGCATACCTATTAAGAAAAAGAATAAGAGAATCACTTCCTCAGAACTTGATTTTGTTTTGATCTCCTGAGTGTCTCTGATGTCGAGCAGAGCTGCTGCATGCAATGCAGTCTTCGGTACTTTGGTTGCATGCAAACAAAACTCATTTGGCTGGAATTTAAAAGTAAAATGTTTTTGCTACTTATTTTTATATTGATTTCAAATAATTCTATAACCATCAATAAATAAATAATTTTCCCCAAGAAAAAAACATAAAATTTGATACATTAAGGTATGCAGAAGTTTTTTTATTAAAAGAAAAACTAAATGCTTTAATTTAGCTGAAACCTAAAGTTGTTAATCTTTTATTATGTGACCCTAAGTGGCTTGGTGTATCCCATTTCTGTGTTGCTTTCAAATAATTCATTTGCAAACACATGTATTTCAAGTGGCTACATAGAGCACAAGATTAGGGATCAGGAAATCAAGGCTATAAGCAATAAAATCTTGCATTGGTATGCTATTTTCACCACATGGTATCAGAGATCAGCATGTTCTATAGGAGCAGATTTTGGTCTGTGCTTCTTTCTGAGGACCAATTCAGAAATAGTCCATGAGACTTTTGTCTTATCACAGGTCACTAGACGGACTACTGAATGTTTCTGAAAAGAAATTTACCAACAGAAAGATGAGCCTTCGTTTTATACTTACATGCTTCGGCCGACTCAAAATCCTAAATAGGTTACATACTCATATGATACCTCAACCAGAGCGGTCACAAGTTGGCCTAAAGGATATTTTACTTAGACCTAACCTGGCCTGAATTCACCCAGGATTTTCCCTAAAAATAAAAATTGATGGGATTGAAGAGCCAATTCACAACATTCCTAATGTTGCCTGAGTTTCTGTCCAGTGTTAGACTCTATCTGAGCACTTTACGTGAGAACCTTCGTATAGACCTGTTTTATTTATAAAGGACATAGCGTTATTGTACTATGTTATAGAAAACAAAGGCTTTAAGAAGATATATATTTTACCCATGTTGGCATAACTAGAAAGTAAGAAGTCTAGGTCCAGAATTGATGCTTAACCACTAATATTACTTCCTCTCTATACTACTACTACTCTTATGTTGGGCTATCTTATTAACTAACAAATATAAGTAGATGTCCAAGGCCTTCTAAACCTTTAGTTAATTTTGAAAGCTTTTATTTGCAAAGCTATGTTGTTGAGAGGGTATTGAGGCAGTATGATTCAGGGGAGTTGCTATATCTCTATTGATGGTTGGGTCATTTTTATTTACTCCAGGCCCAAAATATCCCATATGCTGCCACAAAAAATGAGAAACAAACAGCTTTAAAAATAGTTAGAAATATTGATATAGAAATAAATACAGACATGGCATCATCTGTCTCACCTAGAAGATGGATTTGGTTTGCAATCATAACTAAATCAGGGTCTAAAAACAATTTTAATGTAAATGTACATCTCTCAACCTTATAGTTAAAACTACTCATCGTCCTATATTATCTTGGGTTATAATACATAGCAACTGCTTGAACCCCTGGAACAAGTCTTCTCTGACTAACGTTCTGGTTCTATAATCCACGGGGATTCTTTTTCTCAGTGTGTAGCCTGCCCTGATACATCAGAGTTACCTGGAAATGAAACTAGATCAATGCACAGAAACTGGCTGAAAACCAGTGTTTTCATTTAATAGTTCTTCCCCTTTAAAAATTTCTATAACATGTAATGATGCATCAATACTTTAGTCATTTCTCCAAATCTTGCAATAGATATTCTAATTTTCCAAGAAGCAGTATTTAAATTACATTATTCCTGAGCCTGAAGCCATTGCCAATTTCTCAAACAAAAAATGACAAATGAACAACTCTTTAGAAATAATTGTGTCTGAATTTTGGAGAGCTTGGAATTTTAAAAGGTGGTGATACCATACTAGTAATCAATATTCATAATAAATATTGATGAAAATTTGTTTTATTATAACCTAAACTGTTATCATTTGGAACTATGGTTTAATTTTTTTAGAACTGGCAAAAGTAGAGGTGAGCAACAAGAGTAGTACTGGTCACTTAGGGGAGTTTTATAATTCCGTGTAGGAAAATTTTTGGTTAAATCAATGATGATGCTAAGGCCTTTAGTGAGTAGGCACTATGAATGCTAAGTGTTCTGCAAATGCACAAGTTGTCCCACACAACTTTTAAAAGTCTTCCCAGACATTTTAAGTGCTGTCATCAGGAAGAGTCTTATCTTCTACTCTAGTTGTACAAATTTTTTAAATAAAATTACTTTCCTTTTAATTATTAAAATTATTAACACTATTACGTTGATTTTTGAAAATTACATTGCTGGTAGTTTTGTCATCTATTAATTTTATTTCAGAAAGTAAAGAGTATATTAGAAAATAGTTTTTATAAAAAGTTTTTTATATCTGATAGTCCTGAGATTTATAGGTTGAGAAATGAAGAAGGCATATAGGATTGAATCTTGAAAACTCCTAAACTAGAATATGTCTCAAAAAGTGTTATTACAGCAACCTCTGAGGCACAAAAGTTGCTGATTTTATGTTTAGTGCCTAGGTTTGGTTTAATGGCTGAACCTCAACTCTCTTACTAAACCAGAGAGGTGAATGTTGATTTCAGTGATATTTTCAATAGCTTCTAAGAGTATAGTTTAGAATTTTTCAGGGAAAAGTTTTTCACTGTTATCTGTGCCAAGTTTTTGTGGTGTGGTAGAGGTGGTGGTTTCATGTCCTCCTTAGCCTCTCTTAAAAATTAGTCATGACATTTCCAAATGAAACCCTAAAGTTAAAACAACATCTAAGAAAATCAGTCTGGAAATCCTTGCTTTAACAGCTATAACTTCGAAGTATCTATATCCCTTTGCATTTTAGTCCATCTGGGCTGTATGAGTGAAGTCTTGCCCAAAAATATGACCTTTGAATAAGCTTCAAGCACTCAGTGGGCCAGTTGGAACAAATGTTCATGTGCATCAAAGAACCTTTTTTTTTAAGAGAATAATCAAGATGAAGGCACATATAACCATCCCTAGTGGGATTCTGTCTATCTTCTTAATAATTCAATCACCTGCATAGTTATACAGCTTAAAATGTATTCACCTTTGTACTTTTTTAATTTATTAAACAAACATTGATATACTACAGAATTATCTTCAAAGAACATTTTTTTATCAGTTTTGTTTTCTCTGAAGCCAAAGGATGATTAATGCAGATAAGAGGTAACTCAAGAGAAATCTCATTAATTAAAATCCTACATTGAACAGCAAAATAAGATTATTTTTAAATAGTAGCTTAATAATAATCTTTGTACAAACAAGAACATGCATAAACATACGAAATGTTCAATAACTTCTTTGAATGAATGAGTGAAGTAACTAATAAACACTAGCTCTAGAGTTTGCAAATACTAACTAAAACTCCATTTTGGAGATATGAGTTAAACTAAAAACATAAAGAAGATTCCAAATATGCTTTTTTTTAGAAAGATCATAGTTAATATTATAATATTAATGTAAATAAATAATTATAAAATTTAAGTGTATTTGTTGTTTTCTTTGTGTGCCAGGCACCATTATTCAGATTTTATATATATTAACTCACTTGATTCTCACAGATACTCTATGAAGTGAGTACATGTTAAGTCATTTGCTTTAGGGCACATGTGAATTTGGAATGTGTTAAAATAGAAGCTCTATCAATTGTGCTAAAGAGTGAGATCAGGTGGATTGGTGAAAATTTAGAACTACAGAAGTGTAATAGTTGAGATTCTTGCAGTAAGTACAGGTTAACTTAAGCAAAAAGCTGGGAAGTGTCCAGACTATCTTATGAACTCCAAGGGTAGGATGATAGTTAGATTGTGTAAAAACCAGAATCAAGAAGAGAGTTCTCAGGCACCCCACAGGATTGGTTCTGCATCTGGTATTTGCCTCTCTCTGCTTGCTTGTGGCATTCCTTTCTCTCTCTTCCCCATAGTTCTCAGGACCACCCACGGCTTTCAACTCAATTTGTTACAATTCCAATCTCAAGGTGCAA
The DNA here is from genome assembly GCF_009761245.1 of Sapajus apella. Classification (NCBI taxonomy): domain Eukaryota; kingdom Metazoa; phylum Chordata; class Mammalia; order Primates; family Cebidae; genus Sapajus; species Sapajus apella. The sequence continues at coordinate 50,391,737 of NW_022436942.1, forward strand.
TTAACATAGTCTCAGTTCAAATTTCAAGTTCCTGGAGAAGGATCTTTAATTGTCCAGATTGGGTCAATTGACCAGGTCTATTACATTTAACTGCCTGCAACTGTGAGAGACTTTCTGTCTTTTTGCCTTCAGCTACCTGCTGGGTGGCAGTAAGCCATGCAGAGCCAATATGGCCACTGGGTGCCACTCCTGTGACCATTGGTGAACTAGTTTCCAGAATTTCAGACAGATACTTTACTAGGCATCTCCTTCAAGAATGGTACACATAAGAGGTTCAGTATTCAAAAGAGAGACTTTTGAGTGTAAATGTAAGTTCCCCACTGGTCTATAGTGTGTGGAATCATTTTAGTGAATCTGGGGCAGATTGTCAGATTTTCTGGTCGGAAACTGCATTTGATAAGCTTATTAATGTATAGTATTTCACATTTTAGGGAGTCAACATTAGACTAACTTACAGGAGGCAGCTAAAGATAACAACAACTAAAATCTTTTCCTCATTTTAATACAGCAAAAAAATTAGCCTAAATCAAGATTCATGAGGACTCTGGATGTAAGACCTCTCAGCAGGCCAACTTATACATTATCTGATTGATAAAAACAGATATAATCACATGAGATAATCACTGTCAGGTGAATTATTCTTTTCATATATATATATATATATATATATATATACATGGAGAGAGAGAGAGCGAGCGAGAGCGAGAGCGAGCGAGAGCGAGCGAGAGCAGTTCTCTAGGACCAGGGAACAGTTGTCACATTCCAGACCTAAAGATGCCATGGTGATTCTATTGGAGTCTTTCCTAGGCTTCCTCAACAAAATGTTCACAAACAATATCGATATAAATAATTTTTCAGAGACATCCTTTCGTCTTTCTTATTTTGATTTTTTAATCAGTCTTATCAAAAAATGACCTTTCATGTTTGTGTGTGTGTGTGTACACATGATTGTGAAATATGAACCACAGCTTGATTACTAACAAGAACATTCTGTAAAGAAAGACCTAAATAAATAAGAGATGGAGTCAAGAGTCAGAAACTAAACGAGAACAGAATTAAAGAAAGAAGAAGTATAGTGGTAATAAATAAAGACAGCCCAAGACATCTGTCACAAATACTACTGGTATCAGAGTTGTCAGCTAATGTGCAAACTAGTATGTCTGGGGGTGTCAGGCTGGATGAAAACAGAAGATCTAAATGTACCTGTGTGAAACAGCATAATGTGAGATTGCCAAGAACCAATCCATTGGAATTATGAGGAAGCAATCATACACTATCTACCAAAATAGTTGGATTTGGTTGTACAGGTGGTACAGATCTAAGGAATGCTTCTAGTGTTAGTTATAATAAATTTATATATTTGTTATAAATCTATGGCAGATAATAAGAACATATCCTAAGGAAAAGCTGCCTATTTCAAATTTACATAAAGTTGCTCTACAAGCTAAAGTAATACTATCACTTTTGTATAGTTGGAATGCAAATGAGATTAAAGGCTACAAAAGGAAACAGGTACCTTAACCTCTGGTCAGTGTTAACAACTGTATTTTTCAAGGATAGACAATATATCAATATATTAAATACTAGGCAGGAAATCAGGCATTTCATTTTTGTCCAAAATCGATTCAGACCACCAAGCTCTTTGTTATCCACCTAGCTGCGGTAACAGTAATTGATACTTTTAGAATTTGAGTTAGATGGATTCTGAGCCTAAAATCTGATTCACAATAGCTTATGATGAACATAGAAATTCACAAAATTTCTATGTTCATTATAAAAAAATATTTCCATCTTAAAACTTTATTTAAAAATGTAAAGAAATGCTCCATATTTCTCCTCTCTCTCTCTCTCACTCTCTCTCTCTGTCTTCTCAAGGTAAATTTGACGTCCTGTGAGTTTTTAGGAATTCTTTGAATTTTCTTAAAGTTGTGATTTTTGTGGTAGAGATTAAAGAGAGGAAGAGAGATCATGAGAGAACAACTTTGGCAATTGAGTTGGAGATGCTGGTGAAAGGAGGCAAAGCATGTGTCTATTAACAGTGCCTCGGTGATATATCACTGCTATTGCAAGGTTGAAGAACGAATGGTTTATTTTATACTTTCAAACCCAAACTAAAGGTGAATGGAAACTCCTTCTGTCTTGGGCATATTCCCATGGGAGGCACACAGCAGATGTGAAAGCATGGGGCTACTGCTGTTGGCTGTTGATTACTCTCTGTGTAATTGGAAAAGCTCTCTATTCCCACAGCTTTATGTAATATATCAACAGTAATGGATTCATAGTTATTATTCCGTCAACTAGAGGTTTGGTCACTGTGACAGATGTCTTCTCAATTTCATGTTGTATGCTCTCAGTGTTCTCCCCTTTTCTATGGAAAGTATCTTACATAAAAGTCCAGCCTTAATGAATCTGCTAGGAACTTTTCATACGATGGTAACACTATTTATCAATCTGTAACTTCAAATGAATAGTTAATCATAATGAGCCAAATGGACAAGCACCAATTCAGCTTACTTTATTTCCACTAGATTTTACAGCAAAGACTACTAGATGATGCAGAGTTAAACTACGGGGTATGACTTTGTTTTTAATATTTGAGATGATCAATTTTGGGCCTATATGTTTAAAGGCATTATCTTGTGCAGAGTCTTGTAGAATCTTAAATTATTTTGTGTGTCTCAGATTTTTGTCTTAGAGATATTCTAGCACAGGATGGAGAACAAAGAGTAATTTTCTAATATCTTCACCATGTTCAGTAGTCATCCTAAGACAGAAAAGGTTGTCTGTACTACCTGTGTACCACTGACAACTTTTGTAAGGGAAATTGACATCTATTGTAAGGGAAATTCCAAATATACTCAGCACACTTTTTGTTTTAATCTTTTATCCAGTGGACTTCCAGTGAACATATAAGAAAGGAGCAACTATATTTCTCTGTATTTAGTTTTTTAATAAACTCTTGAGTTTAAGACACACATATATTTACTATAAATATCTGTAAAACTAATTGGGGTTGAAGAAATACCTTCAGGGTTCTGATATTATTCTTATAGTTGTGATTCCTTTAGCTCTGAATACTAATTGTTATTATTTTTAACTATCAGCCACCTGGTTTGTTTTATCTAATTGCTGCCTCTGTTTTCATTTTCATTGTATTTTTAATAGAATTAACCCTTGAGCAAGGCAGGGGTTAGGGGCACTGATCCCCTGCACAGACGAGAATCTGCATAGAACTTTTGACTCCCCAAAAACTTAACTACTAATAGCCTATTTGTTGACCAGAAGCTTTACCAATAGCATAAACGGTTAGCACGTATTTTGTATGTTATATGTATAATATACTGGATTTTTATAATAAAGTAAGCAGGAAAAAAATGTTCTTAGGAAAGTCATAAGGAAGAGAAAATATATTTACTCTTCATTAAGTGAAAATGGATCATTATAAAAGTCTTCATCTTCACCTTTGTCAGGCTAATGGGCTGAGGAGGAGCAGGAAGAGGAGGGGTTGGTATTGCTGTCTCAGGACTGGCAGAGGCAGAAGAAAATCTGCATTTGTGGACCCATGCAGTTTAAACCAGTGTTACGGGTCAACTGCATGTTGTACTAATTGCTTCTTTTAAATAATATTGAGAATCTTAGAAACAGGCTTAGATAATAATAATGAGTATATACCCTACAGAGAGCAAGACATAAAGAGAGAGATCACAACAGAAAACTGGTCCTTTGCAAGATTTTTTTTTGGCTTTTTTAGCTTATTATCACATCACCCAGAAAGCACAGGTTAAAAGCTTTACAAAAACTCTCTCTCAGTTGAGTTTGAATGCTTTTTAAAGAGCTTACAACATTGCTCCCAAATTTGCATGTTTTCTTATTGTTCTGACAGTCAGTGGGAGGTGAGATGGAAAGAACTATTTTATATATATACATATATATACACACACACACACACACAAACACACACACATATATATATATATACACTTTGTATGGACGAGTCTGAGATTTCCGTAAGCATTCCCATTTTCTGACAACTAAGATCAATTTCTTTTAATGACATTGAATAGAAACCTGTTAATGCATCACTTGTAGGTTCTCACTTGCCTATCCTATGAAGCGTTTCTTACATTGATTGTCATTGATTCTTTACCCCATTAGGAAGTATATTTAGTTGTATTAAAACTAATTTATTGAATTACACTAAAAAATATGCCTAAATATTATCTTTGTGTATATATCAAAGGACCTGGCCTAATGGGAGAACCAGCAGCACCTCTCTGTTAAAAGACTGAATATGCTCAGAGGATAGCGAGGACAGAGAAAATCATTTTCCATCATTAGATCAAAGGTAGTTTGCTTAGTGGTTAAAACTATGGGCTTATAGTTAAAACTATAAGACTCCCTGGTTCCAAATAGTAGTGCTCATTTAAATCCCATATGACCTTGGGCAATTTACTTACTCTTTCCACAACTTAGTTTTCCTATATGTAAGGTGAGTATCATAATAAACCTGCCATTAGGGTGAGGGTTTACTGTAAACTTCTTAAACATAAGCTAAGCACTGAGGAGTGTTAGCTATGAATTACTATATACCATAAATATAGACAGCATTTAGAAAAATTAGATTTAATCCATCGGGAGCTTGGATTAATTCCATTTTCTCTGGGGTAATTGGAAGGGAGTTATTTCCATTTGAAAGAATGCTCCAACAATAAACATATGCTAAAAAAAATTGAACACAGAACTCTATCACCAAAAGGCTACAATGAAGTCTAAGTAGATTACTAGAGAACTCTTCTAACTGGGAGATTTGGTAATTTTTACCAAGTTTTGAGATTATTGACTGGGGAAGTAAGAAGACTGCTAAGATAAACTGACAAATAGGGAAAATAATTTGACAACCAATTCTCAAAGAACAGTAAGAACCACTCTTTTTAAATTTTCTCCTCCAATGGAAATTTTAGCCAAACAGAAAGGGCTGGCTCTGTTACAGTAGATCTGGAAATTTATTTAGTAAGATCTTGAGTTCCACAATATTTGTTAAAATTTATCTACTATGCTGCCAAGGACAGGAGGTGGTCAAATTCTGTTTTCTGAAAGAAAATGGTCTTGATCCTAGCTTAACATGACCATGCAGGCGGCTTGTCAGGCTGCAGAGAGTCCATTTTCAGTTGGATACCTAAAGTCCTGGCTTCACAACTGCCTTCTCCTTTTCCTTTTTCTACCTTTTCTTCAGGGTCCAGAGTCCATTCCACTTTAACAATTTGTAATCAAAGTTCATCCTAAAAAGAATATATTAGATGTTTACACTCTTCAAAAAAGACCTGCTACAAGATAAACAAATGTCTTACTGCTAATATCGAGTGCCTCTTCTGGCAAACTCCTGATGCTTGAGTATGATAAAAATAAAAGACATTCTCCATTACAACAGTGAGTGTGCAAAGGAGAAAAGGCAAGAGAGAATCATATCCTGCCACAATTTAATAAAGAAGTAGGAGAAGAACTTCTCTAAAGTCATGTTCAACCCACATATTTCCACGATTCTATAATCTCTCCCAACTTTATAGAAAAAATAAGTAGTCTTGTTCATGCTAAAGCCAAGACCTTCTGTTTAACCAGATGGTTTGCCTAGAAATAGTTGATAAATTAAAAAATCAATGTTTCAGTCAAATTGAAAAAGAGTTTCAAGTTGTCTATGAGTCTCAATAATGAAGAAATAGTGGTAAAGAGAAAAGAGAGAAAAAGAAGAATAATTAAAGACAAGGAGATTAATACTAAAATAAACACTGCCTATTCAAAGTACAGAGAACTAATCTTGTTGTATTTTAGGGTAATCTTTTTATTTCACATTATTTAGGTATACTACTTGACACTATATTTTCTCTGAATTGCACTGCCATGATTTTTTGTAAAAGGAAACAAAATCTTTATTTTTTCCATCTTATATTGAATAATGCGGTATAATGGCTCAAAACATGAAAACTAATCTCACATGACCTCCAAGGTTTTTTTATCTTTACTCTTCAAAATGCTGGGAGTTTATGAAATGCTAAACACGCAACCCAAATCTGCCATGACCAAGTCGATTTCAGATTTCCATTGTTACCAAGCTTGTGGACTAGGTGGATACGGGTTTTGATGAGTGGTTTATAATTTATCTGGTTGTCTTTCTGTGCTTAATCTGTCTGTGGGAGTGACAGCTTGACATAATCACTAGCTTCGAATAAGTAATTCCGTTCACTATGAGTTTTTAATTTTATTTCCTCATTCCTTTATTGATGCAGTAAAATGCTGGTTAATCTGCAGAGCCCAGGCAAGCCCAATGATGTCAGTATTAATTTCACACTATTGCATCTTCCTGTTTGGTCCTATATCATAATGAAAGGAAATCATTATCAAGTTGAAATTAAGCTGCAAGTATAATCCTTGGTTTTAGTTTGCGTGAAGCCAATAGATGATTCATAGCAGTCTTCATTAATTTCTTCACATATCCAAGGTCTTTCTATTTCGTCTGGTAAAATATGTATCACAATATTTAGTCACATGCATTTCTTCATTTCATATTTATGTCTCTTTTATTTTATAATGTGCAACATCCCCTGAAAAAATACCTATCTTCTAGGCAGATGGGAGTGATTCTTTTAACTTGATGAAGAAGACATACATTTGCTAAGAACAGTGGTTCTCCAAATGTCGTCCCAAGAGGATCAGCATCAAAATCATATGAAGTCTTAGAAAATACAAATCCTACCAAATCAGAAACTCTGGGGGAGGAGCCCAGCAATCTATGTTTAACAAGCTTTCTAAGCATCTCTGATACATGCCTAAGTGTAAGAATAAGTCTGTTAAAGTTTTTAAAGCATTTCACGTGTTATACCTACTTCTACCTTCATCGCTACCTGGAGAGTGGCATCAATAACCCCGTTTCCTACATGAAGAAACAGAGGCCCAGAAAAGTTCAGGGACTTGGTTAATCTCACAAAAATGGCAAATTGTAGAGGCAGGATAAAACTTGAAATTCTCTAGTGTTCCTTCTACCACGTTAATATATTTCAAAAATATTTCAAAGAAAATGTGTTATAGATACCTAGAATACACATTATTAAAAATCAGGTATTTCTTTTATTGAGATGAAGTTATATGCACATACAAAGCCACATCCACTTGCTCTGCCCTTCATCCCCTGTATATACGTATACACATTCTCATCTACTCCTGTGGTGATCTCAACCATTTATTAGTAAAGTTTTCAAACTATAATGATCAGGCTCTACTTTAGATTCTGTCCACTCTGGTAAATACCTTGAATGTCATGCTAAAGAATGCAAGCTTTACCTGTAGTTCAATGATTCTACCTTTTGGGGACATGGATCTTTTGTTATGGAGAGAGGACTGGAATTTTATAAAAGGTCCACCAATCCAAAAAGGGAAGCAAGCAGTGACTTTACACAGGATGACTAATATTTCATTCAAATAAATAATACAGCTCTTCAAATGTCTAGTGATTAATAAAATATAGACTTACCTATATTTTTTAAAAAATAAAAAAGAATTTTATGTCATCATGGATTTTCTCAAGTAACAAGTACTAAAAGTTCAACCTCTAGCATATAGTCACCTGTAGAATTTTCTAATGTTAAAAGGGAAATTCAGACTCAAGGTTTGACAATTCCTGTCATTTAAATCTCTCCTCTTGGCTTTCTATAATCTCTTCACCAACGTTCCCTGCTGCCATCCAAATTCAGGACTTAATTTGGCTTGACTATCAAAATAAATTGAGTGACCAAATAATTTATGATCCAAACTGGGACATTTTGGGGAGTGAAAGAAGGCATTAATAATTACACTGGATAGTTGCCATAAGCCAGAGGAACTCTAAGCAAAGGGTGAGGGGATATAGTAATTCCAGCAAGTACCACTCACTTCTCTCCCTCTAGCCTCTCTCTATTCTTACCCAGAATACATAGAGTTTGTTGATTCCTTCATAACCCTAATCATATTATTATTTGGTTCAAAGCTCTCCCCATTCCGTGACACAGTAAAATTTAGGTGTTTTACTCAGCCACTTAAAATCCTGTAAGATTTCAAAAATTTTATTTCAGTCATTTTTTTCAAGTCAGGACCAACTATGTAAATTTCCAGGCCCAGTGCAAAATGAAAATGCAAGGCTTCTTGCCAAAAATATTATTTAGAATTTCAGTTTAGTGGAAACAGAGAAATAAACCAAGCACAAAACCCTGTAGAGCAGCACAGGCCATGCTTCCGTGAAATCTGGCCTGGCCTCCAATCAAACCAGACCATCCACTGGCCCCTTTCATGTCTGGGCTTTCCCACCTTGGCCCAGGCACTCCTAGATGCCTTTTCTCTAATAGCTTCCTTTGAAACGCAACTTGTGTGTTTCAAAGTCCTGCTTAGAAGCTATTTTGTCCTCCATAAACTCCATCTTGAGTCCTTCAGCTCAAAATAATCCTTTCTTCTTCCTTTGAAATCCCCAATTCTATTTTGTTTGCATACTTCTCTTAGGTCATGTTACATTTTTTACTATATTACTTTAATCATTATCACCATCTATTTTCCAGTTCAGTTTAGTTATATAAACACAATAAGAATTCCAAGAAAGCTTGCTGAAAGCATTGGTACATTGTTTTAAACTCACTTCCTTTCTAAATATGTAGCATTGTATTTGCTGATATTGTTAATCACAATTTTACCTTACATTTTTCAACAGTGCCTAAGTATATTTGTTCATCCCCATTCAGGGGAAATTCTTTCATATATACTTCAACAGATACATATGCTACCTAAAATTTTCTTTGTTCTTGTTTCTTAAGGAGAAGGGAAATGCTCTTCACTAAGCACATATTAAATGTCAAGTAATGGAATAGGAATGTTTATAAAATCTACCAAATTTACTCTTTGCAAAACTTATGTGTTAACACGTCCATATTATAAATGATAAAACCGAGACTCAAGGGGTAAAGCTACCTGTTAAAATCACTTTGCCAGAGACAGAGTTGGGATTCAGAACAATATCTGCTTGTCTCCTGCACCTTCTACCACACAACACTGCTTTTCTAAGAGCAGCTTGTCAAATGATAGGTAGTGGAAATCCCTTCATTTAACCTTCAGTTTATGAACAGATGACAACAAACTATTAGGGCCATTAAATTAAGCAAACAGAAGACCATTGGCCCAGGCTGCCTCTGTACTTTGAGTGCCTATGTAACAAACCACAGCCTAATTTAGAAGTATATTTTTGTAACAAACAGCTGAGTTTCAACCAATCACAAACAACTAAGCTTCAGCCAATCACAGGCAGACAAGCAAGCACACCATATCCAAATAAGGTAAACACCTGCCTGTGGGCAATCAGATGATTTCTCTCCTTTGCTTCCATGTTGGGCCAATACAAACTCACTGTTCATGCTGCTAGGCAAAGCTCTCTGAGCCTCTTGTGGTTCTGAATGCTGCTTGCTTCATAATTTGTTCTATGCTCAAATAAACTCTGTTATATTTGTCTGAAGTTTTGTTTGTTTTTTTAATAGGGCCAAAGGTTGGGCATTTTCTCAAGGACATCTGTCTGGCTGCATCTTTTCCTTACATTTAGGGTAAAGAAGGTATCCTTAGGATATGATCAGTACTAAGACCGCTCTAGAATTCTAGGTTGGGTGAACTGGCAGGGGTTTTCAGGATACCCATAAAATTCTGACCTCCTCTCTTTTCTGACTATCACTGGATGAATTAAAACTTTATGCTGATCCCAGTAATGCTCTGTAAGCTCTAAATATTTGTTGGCTAAAAGTGAATGAATGGGGATATTATAAAACTCTTGAAATTCCACAGCTGACTCTAATGAGAAACACACCTCTGCTAACAACTCCAGATGGAAATAAACATTCAGATTCCACAGACCTCCTCCACCACCCATGGCCAGCCTCTTTAGGCAAGAAAAGTTTCTCTGCAGAACTCCCAAATCCTGATTACAATATATCCTTAGTCTTGGGGTCCTTGGTGATGTAAAAGATCTTGCCTCTTGATCAGAATTCATAATCCTGATTTCCCTAATAACTGCTCAGCCCCAAGAATTGCCCTCAGAATCAATACATTGTCATTTGCATTTCACAATTAAGAAATCGCTAAAGCTCAGGAGGCAGGCAGAGAAAAAATTTTCATAGTTGTAAGAGGTTCACTTTAGGGTAATTACTCTGAGGGTCTGAGGTCCCTGAGAAATGAGAACAGGTCAAAACAATCAGAGGAAAGTTATGCCATACTGACTAATTAGAAACCTCTGTTTCTAAAATGAGGCAGTCTTTGTGAGCTAAATAGTGCCCCTGGGGTGAATAGGGCTTTTAACTTATACTTCAGAGACCTGCCACCTTTTTCTCTTCAGGTCTCAGGTTATCACAGAGCTTATCACTTATTTCTAAGGCAAATCACAAAGGCTCAGAAAAGTCAGTGAGAGACCATTTACTCTCTAATTCTAACGCTGATCCGTTCTTTTAAGATTCAGCTCCGAAGTCAAATTTCTCTGAAATTTTCTCAGTTCACAAAGAAGAGACTGTAAAATGTTATAGGAGAAAAAGTTATGAATTTGGGAAACAGTTCAGATGCAAATCTACTTGCTGCTGACCTCAAGCACATGCCTTAACCTCTCTTTGCCTCAGATTTCTTCTATGATGATTCTCATTCAAGCAGACTTGTATACGGTGGGTGTTCTGTTAATGAATGTTGGCTTTCTTCTCCTTATTGTGTTCCCATCATAACCAGTACCAACACTATAACACATCTCAGACTTTCCCTTAGAGTAGGGTTTGATATACACGACTTGTCTTCTCCTCTATGGTGTAAACTGCTTTTCCAGAAGGGGATATGTATATCCCTGTAGGCCTAGTGTACCTTCAACAGCATATGTTCAGTGCATGCTCACAGCAAGGAATTAATTTACTTTTTATATATAGAAAAACAGTGAACTTTGCTTCAAAAGGCAAAGTAAATGATAATTAATGTAGACATTTCTCCAAACAAGACACACAAATGGCCAATAGGTATATGCAAATATGTTCAACATCACTTATCATCAGGGAAATACTAATCAAAATCACAATGAGATATAATTTCATACCTGTTAGGATGCCCATCATTAAAAAAAAAACCTTAGAAAATAACAGTGTTGGTGAGGATATGGAGAAGTTTGAACCTTGGTGCATTGTTGGTGGTAATGTAAAATGGTATGACTGCTATCTAAGATAGTATGAAGGGTCCAGGAAAAATTAAAAATTGAACTACCATGTGATCCAGCAATCCCACTTCTGAATACTTATCCAAATGAATTGAAAACAATATCTCAAAAACCTATTTGCACCCACATATTTATTTCAGCATTATTCACAATAGCCAAGAGGTGGAAACAACCTAATGTCCATCAGCTGATGAGTGAATAAAGAAAATGTGGTGTATACACACATGGAATATTACTCAGTCTTAAAAAAGATGGATATTCTGCAATATGTGATAACATGGATGAAACCTGAAAACAGTATGTTAGTGAAATTAAGGCAAGCACAGAAGGACAAATAATACTGCATGATTCCACTTATATGAAGTATCTAAAGTAGTCAACCTCACAGAAGCAAAAAGAAGACTGATGGCGTTGGAGGCTGGGAGAGGAAATGGAGAGTTGCTACTCAATGAATGTAGAGTTTCAGGCATGCAAGAAGAAAGAGTTCCAGAGATCTGCCATTCAATATAGTGCATACAGTTATCAACACTGTGCTGTACACAGAAAAATGTCTTAAGAGGGTAGATTTCATGTTATATGTTTTTATTGCCATCAAAATAATAATCATTAATAATCTTTTGCTAATCCTGATTCTTGTAAATCTTCTTACATTGATTACTTTCTTTAAAAAAAAAATCTTGGAGGGGGGTCAAGATGGCTGATTAGAAGCAGCTATGGTCTGCTGTGCTCAAGGAAAGGAACTAAAAAGGTGAGTGAGTATAGCACCGTCAACTGGAATATCCAGGTAGTCACACTGTGACTGATCAGGGAAAAAACTCAAACCATGGAAAATAAAGAAAAGCAGGGTGGAGCTATGGCCCACCGTGGAACAACATGGAGATGTGGGAAGCTCCACATCCATCCAAGGAAAGTGGCGAGCAATTGTATGACACCGGGAAACCACACTTCTCCCACAGATTTTTGCAAACCACGGATCAGGAGATCCCCTGTGAGCCCACGCCGCCAAGGCCTTGAGTGGGACACACAGAGCTGTGTGGAGTCTCAGCAGAGCGGCTACTCAGGCACGCACACAGACCCAGGAGCTTTGCATACTCCCACCCCTAGGTGGACAACAAATGTGCCTGCAACTCAGACAAGGTGAGAGGTCTGCACATACCCCTAGGAACTGGGCAGAATCCAGGGAGCTGAGCAGGTCACCCACTTCCAGGGCACCTCACAAGATAAGACCCACTGGCTTGGAATTCCAGCCTGCCACTGGCAATAGGGTGGAGCCTGCCTGAGGCTGAACAAAACCCTGGGGAAAAGGGGTAGGCACCATCTCTGCTGTTTGATTGACTGAGCCGCTCCCGCCTGCAGGCTTTGGAAAGTCTAACTGGTCCAAATAAGGAAGAGTTCTCCAGCAGCTCAACACAGTGGCTTAGCCAGATCATGGCCAGATTGTTTCTTTAAGTGGGACCCAGATCCATTCCTTCTCACTGAGTGGGTCCTCCCAGCCAGGACCTTCAGCCAGGCCCACTGGCAGGTATTATTACGGACAAAGCTTTGATCTCTCCCTGGAACCAAGTGCCGGGGGGTAGGGAAGATCGCCACCTCAGTTAGTTGGATGACTTAGTCATTACAGCCTAACAGGAACAGAGGCCGTTCCTTACCACAATACAGCTGTTGTGACCAGACTGCTTCTTTAAGCAATCTGCTCCTCTTCAGAGGGTGAGTCCTCCCAGCCAGGGCCTCCAGTCACCCTTGCCACTGTTCTTTGAGGGGACAGAGCTCCAATTTCTTCCTGGAACAGAGTGCCTCAGGGGTGAGGCAGGTGGCCACCTTGACTATTCTGGCTCCTCAGCTGGTCCAGCCTGGGAGCTTTGGAGAGCCCAGACCAATCAGGAGCTGAAGGAGTCCCCCACACAGCATAGCACAGCACAGCACAGCACAGCACAGCACCAAAGAGGAGCCAGACTGCTTCTTTAAGCAGGAACCTGATCACATTCCTCCTGACTGAATGAGAGCTCCCAAATGGGGTCTCCAACCACCTCTTAAAAGTGCATTCCAGCCAGCAATAGGTCAGTACCCCCTGGGATGTAACTTCCAGAAGAAAGGACAGGCTGCCATATCTGCTGTTTTATACCCTTCATCGGTGATACCTCCAGGTAGGGGAAGAACCGAGGCAACTAGTGTCTGGGGCAAACCCCCAGGAAACCACAGTAGCAGCCGTATGGAAAAGTGGCCTCATGGTTAAAAGAAAACAAAGCAAACAGAAAACTACAACAACAACACAGAAAAAAACACAAAAACCTCATCCAAAGGTCAGCAACCTCAAAGATCTAAGGCAGATAAGCCCACAAAGATAAGAAAAAATGAATGCATAAACAGTGAAAATTCAAACAGCCAGCGTTCCCCTTTTCCACCAAATGACTGCTACATCTCTTCAGCAAAGGCTCAGAACTGGACCAAGGCTGAGATGGCTGAAATGACATATGCAGGCTTCAGAAGGTAGGCAGTAACAAGCCTCACTGAGCTAACGGAGCATGTTATAATCCAATGCAAAGAAGCTAAAAATCATGATAAAATAATGCAGAAGGTGATATCCAATATTGCCAGTTTAGAGAGAGACATAACAGATCTGTGTAAGAGCTCAAAAGCACACTACAAGAACTTCACAATGCAATCACAAGTATTAATAGCAGACTAGATCAAGGGGAGGAATGAATCTCAGTGCTGGAAGACTGGCTTTTTGAATTATGACAAGCAGACAAGAATAGAGAAAACAATAATAAAAAGAAATGAAGAAAACCTCCAAGAAATATGGGAAATATGAGATTATAGAAAGAGACAAAATCTCTTACTGATTGGGGTATCTGAAAGTAAGGGGGACAATGATAACAAGTTGGAAAAGAAACTTTAAGATATCATCCAGGATAACTTCCCCAATCTAGCCAGACAGGCTAACATTCAAATTCAGGAAATGCAGAGAACCCCAGTAAGATAATTCACAAGAAGATCATCTCCAAGACACATAATCATCAGATTCTCCAAGATCAAAATGAAAAAAAAAAAAGTTAAGGGCAACCAGAGAGAAAGGCCAAGTAACCTATAAAGGGAAGCCCATAAGGCGAACAGAGGCCCTCTCAGTGGAAACCCTACAAGTCAGAAGAGACTGGGGGTCAATAATCAAAATCCCTAAAGCAAATAATTTTCAACCCAGAATTTCATATCTGGCCAAACTAAGCTTCATAAATGAAGGAGAAAAAAGTTTTTTTCAGACAAGCAAATACTAAGGTAGTTTGTTACCACCAGACCTGCCTTGCAAAAGCTCCTGAAGGAAGCGCTAAATATGGAAGGGAAAAACCATTACCAGCCACCACCAAAACATGCTGAAATATACAGACCAGAGACACTATGAAGCAACCACGTAAATAAGTCTGAAAATAACCCACTAGCATGATGATGACAGGATCAAATCCACATATAACAATACTATCTTTAAATGCGAATGAGCTAAATGCCCAAATTAAAAGACACAGAATGATAAGCTGGATAAAGAGTCAAGACCCATTGGTATGCTGTCTTAAAGAGACCCATCTCACATGCAAAGACATACATAGGCTAAAAATAAACGGATGGAGGAAAATGTACCAAGCAAATGGAAAACAGAAAAAAGCAGGGGTTGCAATCCTAGTTTCTGACAAAACAGACTTTAAACCAACAAAGATCAAAAAAGACAAAGAAGGGCATTACATAATGGTAAAAGGTTATATTCAACAAGATGCGCTAACATAAATATATGTGCAACCAATATAGAAGCACCTAGATTCATAACGCAAGTTCTTATAGAAGTTCAAAGAGACTTAGACTCCCACATAATGATAGTGGGAGACTTTAACACCACACTAACAATATTAGATCAAAGAGAGAGAAAATTAACAGATATTAAGGACCTGAACTCTTCTCTGGATCAAGTGGACCTCATAGATATCTACAAAACTCTCTGCCCTAAAATAACAGAATATACATTCTTCTCCTTGCCACATGGCACATACTTTAAAATGGATCACATAGTCAGAAGTAAAGTAAAACACTCCTCAGCCAATGAAAAAGAACTGAAATAATAACAGTCTCTCAGACCACAGTGCAACCAAACTAGAACTCAAGATTAAGAAATTCACTCAAACCCACACCAGTACATGGATAAGAAGTTATTTGAAAATTATGAGAACAAAGAGACAATGTATCTCCAGATTGCAGCTAAAGCAGTTCTAAGAGAAAAATTTATAGCACAAAATGCCCAAATTGCAAAACTAGAAAGATCTCAAGTTAACAACGTAATATCACAACTAAAAGAACCAGAGAACCCATAGCAAACAAATCCCAAAACTAGGAGAAGACAAGGAATAATCCAAATCAGAGCTGAACTGAAGGAGATTTAGACATTAAAAAAAAAAAAAAAAAATTCAAAAGATCAACAAATCCAGAAGTGGCTTTTTGAAAAAAAAAATTCATAAAATAGATACAGCCCTAGCTAGACAAATAAGTAGTAAAATAGAAGATTCAAATAAACGTAATCAGATATGATAACAGGGATATCACCACTGACCCCACAGAAATACAAACAACCATTAGAGAATACTATAGATAATTCTATGCACATAAACTAAAAAATATAGAAGAAATGGACACATACACCCTCCAAAGACTGAACCAGAGAGAAACTGAATCCCTCAATAGGCCAATAACAAGTTCTGAAATTGAGGCAGTTAATAGCCTACCAAAAAAAAAAAAAAAGCCCAAGACAAGGCATAGTCACAACTGAATTCTACCAGAGGCACAAAGAAGAGCCAATATAATTCCTACTGAAACTAGTCCAAAAAATTGAAAAGGAGGAATCCTTCCTAATGCATCCTACGAGGCTAGCATCATCCTGATACCAAAACCCAGTAGAGATACAACAGAAAAAGAAAACTTCAGTCCAATATCCTTGATGAAGATTAATGCAAAAATCCTCAACAAAATATTGGAAAACTGAATCCAGCAGCACATTAAAAAGCTTATTCATCACAATCAAGTAGGCTTCATCCCCAAGACGCAGGGTTGGTTCAACATACACAAATCAATAAATGTGATTCATCACATAAACAGAACTAAAGAAAAAAATCACATGATTATCTCAATAGATGCAGAAAATCCTTCAATAAAATCCAACATCCCTTCATTTTAAAAATTCTCGGTAAACTAGGTATTGAAGGAATATACCTCAAAATAATAAGAGCCGTATATGACAAACCCACAGGCAATATCATACTGAATAGACAAAAACTGGAAGTATTCTCCTCGAAAACCAGTACAAGACAAGGATGCCTTCTCTCACCACTACTATTCAACATAGTATTGGAAGTTCTGGTCAGGGCAATAAGGCAAAATAAAGAAATAAAGTGTATTGAAATAGGAAGACAGGAAGCCAAACTAACTTTGTTTGCAGATGACATGATTCTATATTTAGAAAACCTCATAGTCTCAGTCCAAAAGTTTCTTAAGCTAATAAACAACTTCAGCAAAGTCTAAGGATGCTAAATCAATGTGCAAAAAGCACTAGTATTCCTAGATACCAGTAACAGGCAAGCTGAAAACCAAATTATGAATGAACTCCCATTCACAATTGCCACAAAAAGAATCAAATACCTAGGAATAAAGCTAACAAGGGAAGTCAAGGACCTCTTCAAGGAAAGCTACAAACCACTGCTCAAAGAAATCAGAAATGACACAAACAAATGGAGAAACATTTCATGCTCATGGATAGAAAGAATTAATATCATGAAAATGGCCATAGTGCCCAAAGCAATTTATAGATTCAGTGCCATTCCCATTAAACTATCATTGACATTCTTTATGGAATTAGAAAAAACATATTATTGTCAAATTCATGTGGAACCAAAACAAAAAGCCCATACAGCCAAAACAATCCTAAGCAAAAAGAACACAGCTGGAAGCGTCACACTACCTGACTTCAAACTATACTATAGGGCTACAGTAACCAAAACAGCATGGTGCTCGTACGAAAATAGATGTGTAGACCAATAGAACAGAACAGATAACTCAGAAATAAGACTGCAGACCTACAAGCAACTTATCTTCAACAAACCTGACAAAAACAAGCAATGGAGAAAGGATTCCCTATTTAATACATGGTTCCAGGATAACTGGATAGCCATACGCAGAAAATTAAAACTGGATTCCCTTCTTATGCCATGTGCAAAAATCAGTTTAGGATCTATTAAAGACATAAATGTAAAACCCAAAACTCTAAAAACCCTAGAAGAAAACCTATACAATATCATTCAGGACACAAGCATGGGCAAAGATTTTATGATGAAGATGCCAAAAGCAATTGCAACAAAATCAAAAATTGACAAATAGTATCTAATTAAACTAAAGAGCTTCTGCACAGTAAAACAAAACAAAACAAACTATCATCAAACAGAAAACCTACAGAATGGGTGAAAATTTTTACATTCTATTTATCTGACAAAAATCTAATATCCAGAATCTATAAGTAACACTTAAATTAACAAGCAATAAACAAATGACCCCATTAAAAAGTGGGCAAAGGACATGAACAGACATTTCTCAAAAGAAGACATACATGCAGTAAACAAACATGAAAAAAGCTCAACATCACTGATTATTAGAGAAATGCAAATCAAAACTGCAGTGAGATACCATCTCACACCAGTCAGATGGCTATTTAAAAAGGCAAAAACAACAGATGCTAGCAAGGTTCTGGAGAAAAAGGAATACTTTTACACTGTTGGTGGGAGTGTAAATTAGTTCAACCATTGTGGAAGACAATGTGACTATTCATCAAAGACCTACAGGCAGAAATACCATTTGACCCAGCAATCCCGTTACTGGGTATATACCCAAAGGAATACAAATCGTTCTATTATAAAGATATATGCACACGTATATTCATTGCAGCACTGTTCACAATAGCAAAGACATGGAATCAACCTAAATGCTTATCGATGATAGACTAGATTTAAAAAATATAATATGTATATACCATGGAACTCCATGCAGCCATAAAAAGAAACAAGATCATATTCTTTGCAGGGACATAGGTGGGGCTGGATGCCATTATTCTCAGAAAACCAATATAGGAACAAAAAAATCAAATACTGTATGTTCTCACTTATAAGTGGGAGCTGAATGATGACAACACATGGACACATGGAGGGTTAAAACACACTCTGGGACCCGTCAGAGGGTAGTGGGCGGGAGGACGAAGAGCATCCAGAAGAGTAGCTAATGGATGCTGGGCTCGATACCTTGGTGATGGGATAATCTATGCAGCAAACTACCACGGCACACATTTACCTTGTAACAAACCCGCACATTCTGCACATGTACCCCTGAACTTAAAAGTTGAAAAAAAAATCTTAAAGAAATAGAAACTTTTTTTGTGCCTTGCTATTTTACCATCCTGGGACTAAAGAAAATGAAAACGTAGGCTTCTGTGATCCAATCTGCCTCTAGAACAGTGGTTGTTGACCTGAGTACCACAACAGTCCAACTTGGAGATGTGCCAAAAGTAAAACCATACAGCTAAGTAGGGAAGAGCCCAAGCTAAGGAAGCAAAACCCAATTTCACCTTGTAATGGCTGTTTTCCTTTGAGTAAATTTCCTAGACTTTGGTTCCCCCCATTTACTCAGATGAAGAAATGAAAATAATAACAAAGCTTCTCTCCCAGTACTATTATAACAATTAAATAAGATCATACATACAAAGCACCTAACTCAGCCAATATAACTGTTACTGTGAATTTGTACTCAAATCAGTAATGAATCAGGTTGCAAATACGTGTGTGTGTGTGTGTGTATGTGTGTGTGTGTCTGTGCACTCACATATAATCGATTTATTTTAAACACATTATCCCTATGGCAGCATGACTGTTACCCTTCTGCTATGGTCCAAATAACTATTTTGTAGTTCATTTACTTTGTCAAGTTTAATTTTTTTCAAAGTGGGCCACTTTTCTCTAAGCTTGTCATCTACAAATTATGGGTGCTTTTAAGACAGATTACACCTGCTTTTTTCTATTCTTAACTTCTCGCCTCATCTGTATTATAATGTTTAATAGAATAGGTTATCTGTCGTAGGCTTTCTGTAAAATATTTTCAAATGAATAAATAGCTACAAATTTAAGTTTTGGAAAAAATTTAATAAAAATTTTTATCAAAAGATAAAATGTGTTCATTTCTCCAAACATTTTAAGTTGAGCATACCCTAACTGAAATATCTATGACACATTTGCCTTCTGAGGGAGCAATTGATGAGAGAGCTTCTATTTCATAAAATTGGAACAATCAGGAGGATGCTAAAGGATTCACAGCTCATTTATTATGACTTCTTATTTTGTAAAATAAGAAACTAAAATCCAAATCAACCTAGAGAGTTGCCTTAACAAAGACTCATGTCATGGTCTTCAGGCTTCTGTACCAGGCTGCATTTAATCAAAATCTATTGCTAGCTACAGCGAAGACCATGGTTAATCTAACAGCTTCAAACGGATTTAAGAGTATTTATGTTTATCGGGAAAGAAGTACATTAGCATTCGCTCCATCATACCCTCTCAGAATCTCTTCCTCTACTTTCAAAATTACACACACACACACACACACACACACACACACACACACACACACACA